>NC_079194.1:269775341-269942841 GCF_029499605.1 Hyla sarda | reverse complement strand
TAACTGAGAGACATTCTATGCTCAGTGATGAGAGATATAACACGCACTTCTGTCTCCATTTTAGTTATCATAGGGGTTGCAGCGCCCAAAACCCACACCCAAATACAAACTTCACTAAAGTCTCCATAAATGTCAATATACAGTATGATACTCCTTACTTCGTGAAGCCTTGCAGATTTATTTTGGACAAATTAATTCTGGACAAATTCCAATTTAACCCCCGACAATGGACGTAAATGTATGTCATGGTGCCGTGGTACTTAACGCACCATGACGTACATTTACGCTCCGCCATGACCGCGAGCATCGGAACGGTGTTCGCATCATGCGCGGCAGGTCCCGGCTGCTATCAGCAGCCAGGGACCCGCCAGTAATGTCAAACATCTGCGATCGCTCGGATCTCCGCCATTAACCCCTCAGATGCCATGATCAATACAGATCACGGCATCTGCGGCAGTGCGGTACTTTAAATGGATGATCGGATCACCTGCAGCGCTGCTGCGGGGATCCGATCATCTATAATGGCGGACGGAGGTCCCCTCACTTGCCTCCGGCCGTCTCCAGGGGTCTTCTGCTCTGGTCTGAGATCGAGCAGACCAGAGCAGAAGATAGCCGATAACAATGATCAGTGCTATGCCCTATGCAAATGATTGTTGTAAATAGTCCTATATGTGGACTATTAAAGTGTTAAAAAAAAAAAAACATTAAAAAACAGTTTAAATATGTAAAAAAATTTAAAATGAGAAATTTTAAAAAAATCCCCTCCCCCCCAATAAAAACATAAATCATCCGCTTTTCCCATTTTACCCCCAAAAAAGCATTAAAAAAATGTATAATTATATTTGGTATCGCTGCATGCGTAAAAGTCTGAACTATCAAAATATATTGTTAATTATCCCGTACGGTGAACGGTGTAAACGTAAAAAAATAAAGTCCAAAATTGCTGCATTTTTATCACATTTTATTCCCCAAAAAATTAATAAAAAGTAAAACCTAAGCAAATGTGGTACCAATAAAAACTACAGATCACAGCGCAAAAAATGAGCCCTCATACTGCCCCGTATACAGAAAAATTTGAAAGTTATAGGTGGTCAAAATAGGGCAATTTCAAACATACATATTTTGTTAAAATAGTTTGAGATTTTTTTTAAGAGGTACAATTATAGAAAAGCATATAACATGGGTATCATTTTAATTGTATTAACCCACAGAATAAAGAAAAAGTGTCATTTTTACCATAAAGTGTACAGCGTGAAAACAAAACCTTCCAAAATTTGCTAAATTGCGGTTTTCTTTTCAATATTCCCACATAATTATTTTTTTGTTGTGCAGTACATTTTATGGTAAAATAAGTGATGTCATTACAAAGTAAAATTGGTGACTCAAAAAACAAGCCCTCATATGGGTCTGTGGATGGAAATTATGAAAGAGTTATGATTTTTAGAAGGCGAGGAGTAGAGATGAGCAAACTTCTCGGCTCAGCAGTTGATGACTTTTCCTGCATAAATTAGTTCAGCTTTTAGGTGCTCCCGTGGGCTGGAAAAGGTGGATACAGTCCTAGGAGACTCTTTCCTAGGAATGTATCCACCTTTTCCAGCCCACCGGAGCACCTGAAAGCTGAACTAATTTATGCAGGATAAGTCATCAACTGCCGAGCCGAGAAGTTCGTGACGAATCAAATTTACTGTAAGTTCGCTCATCTCTAGCGAGGAGGAAAAAAAGAAAATGCAAAAATAAAATTTGGCTGTTCCTTAAAGGGTAACTCTCATTAAAACTAATTTTTGCTATTGTACTCCTTATGGTAAATAAAAAATAATTCTAATATACTTTGTTTAACCTGTTCAGGACGCAGGGCATATGCATACGCCCTACATCCTGAGTCCTTAAGGACGTAGGGCGTCTGGATACACCCATGGGAATTCCGGTCCCCGCCGGTTGGGGACCGGACCGGGATGCCTGCTGAAATCATTCAGCAGGCATCCCAGCACATCGCCGAGGGGGGTCCTGAAATCCTCTGGTGACCCGATCGCCTGGAAAATAGGGATGATCAGAGCGGTCAGTGACAGCCCTGATCATCCTAAGGGATAGGAGCGAGGTTGCAGTGCTGCAACCTCCTCCTATCCCCTGCCATTAGTCAACACTGAGTACTGACCAATGGCAGTTGAAGACGAGGGGTTGCCATGGAAACCCCCCGCTCTGCCCACCCCTGGATGTCGGGCAGAACGGGGGGAGAAGATAGCGGCCAATAGCTGAGAAGAAGATGCCGTGAAGACCACCGATCGTCGGTGACATCAGCGGAGATCAGCGCCGCAGGTAGGGAGGCGACTGCGCGGAGCATGAAGAGAGGTGGCGGTAAAGCGATCTTTACTGCTGCCTTCCTAGTGGAAGCCAAACTGCAACTCCCAGCATGCCCAGACAGCCAAAGGCTGTCTGGGCATGCTGCGAGTTGTTATGCAACATCTGGAGGGTCACAGTTTGGAGACCACTATTACAGTGGTTCCCAAACATTAGCCCTCCAGATGTTGCAAAACTACAACTCTCAGCAAGCCTAGACTGCCCAGGCATGCTGGGAGTTGTAGTTCTGTAACATCTGTCCCTTCAGGTTTTGCAATTTTCATGAAAATTTTGAAAATTGCTGCTATACTTTGAAGCCCTCTAATTTTTTCCAAAAGTAAAAATATGTCCATTATATGATGCCAACATAAAGTAGACATATTGTATTTGTGAATAAATATAACATTTATTTGGAATATCAATTTTCCTTACAAACAGAGAGTTTCAAATTTAGAAAAATGCAAAATTTTCATGAAATTTTGGGATTTTTCACCAAGAAAGGATGCAAGTAACAACGAAAATTTACCACTAAAATAAAGTCGAATCAGAATAATCAGTAAAAGCATCTTAGAGTTATTAATGCTTAAAGTGACAGTGGTCAGAATTGCAAAAAATGGTTCCGTTCTTAAGGTGAAAATGAGCTGCGTCCTTAAGGGGTTAAAAAAAATGAAGTTTTATTTGTGCTTAACCTTTTTAGGACGCCAGGCGTATGCATACACCCTGCATCCCGAGTCCTTAAGGACGTGGGGCATATGCATACGCCTGTGGGAATTCCGGTCCCCACTGCTAGCCGGTTGGGGACCGGACCGGAATGCCTGCTGAAATCATTCAGCAGGCATCCGGGCACATCGCCGAGGGGGGTCCTGAGACCCCCCCCCCCCCCCATGTCGGCGATCGCAGAAAATCGCATGTCAATTCAGACATGCGATTTTCTGCTATTCCGGGCTGATCGGGCCTCTGGTGACCCGATCACACGGAAAATAGGGATGATCGGAGCTGTCAGGGACAGCCCTGATCATCCTGAGGGCTAGGAGCGAGGTTGCAGTGCTGTGATCTCCTCCTATCCCATGCCATTGGTCAGAACTGACTCTGACCAATGGCAGGGCAGGACAGTGGGTTGCCATGGCAACCCACCCGTTCTGCCCACCCCTGGATGTCGAGGGGGAGATGGAGGCCGGTACCTGGAGGAGAAGATGCCTGGGGACCCCGGATTGTCGGTGGAGACTGCTGGATCCTGGCTCAGGTAGGGAAACTATGGTGGGGGTGGGGGGGGGAATGAAAGTGAAAGTAAAGTGATCTTTACTGTGGCAACCACTAGGAAGGCCAAATTGCAACTCCCAGCATGCCCAGACAGCCAAAGGGAGTTGTAGTTTTGCAACATCTGGAGGGTCACAGTTTGGAGACCACTGTTACAGTGGTGCCCAAACAGTAGCCCTCCAGATGTTGCAAAACTACAACTCTCAGCATGCCTAGACTGCCCAGGCATGCTGGGAGTTGTAGTAATGTAACATCTGTCCCTTCAGAGTTTGCAATTTTCTTGAAATTTTTTAAATTGCTGCTCTAATTTGAAGCCCTCAAATTTTTACAAAAAACTAAAATGTCCATTTTATGATGCCATCATAAAGTGGACATATTGTATTTTTGAGTAAAAATAAAATGTATTGGGAATATTCATTTTCCTTACAAGTAGAGAGCTTCAAAGTTATAAAAATGCTAAATTAAGTAAATAAATTAAGTAAGCTAAGTAACGCCGAAAATTTACCACCAAAATAAAGTAGAATATGTCGCGAAAAAACTGTCTCTGAATCAGAATATTCGATAAAGGCGTTTTCGAGTTAATTCGTAAAGCGACAGTGGTCAGAATTGCGAAAAAGGGCTCAGTCCTTAAGGTGAAAAAGGGCTGCGTCCTTAAGAGGTTAAAAAAGCTCAAGAGCACATTTTCCCCCATCTCATACACAGACTTTGGACCGAAGTCCAAACACAGAAAGTGCAGCCTCATCCAATCATAGCTCCTCTCACACTTAACTGCCCTATGCTGTTGGTTGGACACACACCCCTCAGCATTCCAGGCTGCACTTCCTGTGTTTGGGCTTCGGTCCTAAGTCTGTGCATAAGATGGGGGGAAATGTGCTCTTGAGATTTTTTAAGCACAAATAAAACATAGAAAACTTCATTTTTTTTTACCAAAGTATATTTGACATCTTTTTTATTTACCATAAGGAGTGCAATAGCAAAAATTTTTTTAATGAGAGTGCCCATTTAAGGCCAAAATGGGCTGTGTCCTTAAGGGGTTAAGGCAGCTGGTTGGGCAAACACTAGTCTAATATTGAGGACTTAAGGCAGTGGTTCTCAACCTGGGGTACAAGTACCCCCAGGGGAACTTAGCAGTTCTCCAGGGGCTACTTGAAAAATCAGTAATGGCAGCCACTGGTTACTGGTGTGGACCACTTTGAAAGAAATGGTCGGCTGACACCACTGTACCGAGAAGCGGAGCAGGAGGACAGCAAAGGTAAAGCGCAGGCACTGGGCTGCTGTGTGCAGTAACTATCATCAGCTTTGCTGTTCCACTGCCTCTGCAGACTGGGGACCTACTGCTATGAGCCATAGCAATAGGTCCCCAGACCAGAGGAGCAGTGGTGCACCAAAGCGGGACATTATTGTGGCCTACAACTATATATTGGGGCAGTTTGGGGGCCTACAGCTATATTTGGGGGCACAGAGGGGGACTAACAACTTTATGGGGTTGCACAGTGGGTACTATTACTTTGTGTGACAATAAACATGGGGAGTTTGTAAATAGGTGGGTATTGTACTGCAGAAAGGAGCCTAAAATGTTTGTTTGGCTGGTTCTGTGGAGAAGTCTTGTATGGGAGAAATCTTAATGGCGGTCTAGGCCAGATAGTGAAGAAAAGAAAAGTAAACAACTCCAGTTAGAGAAGACCTCACCTGTAAATCAGGGGACTGGGGAGATAAGGAGAGGTACAGGGAGCCTGTTATAGAGGAACATAAAGCATATTAATTATACTATAATCATTACAAAATGTCTAATATGGGGGTACAATTTTTGGGGAATGGGCTGTCAAGGGGTACTCAGGCAAAAAAGGTTGAGAACCACTGACTTAAGGGGTTAAAACAGACCTGTTGATATTTAATATATGTTTAAGCATTTTAATAACTTTTTTCTATTTTTCAGTCTTTTTAAGGCTTGTTGAGGACATTTTGGATCAGAAGTTGCCCAAAAGATCCAGGACTACCTACAGTGAACAGTTAACAATCTTTCAGTATTGGAGATACTTTGAGTCTAACACTGTCACTAATTTGGAGGCCCTTATTTCTGATTTGTCCAAAGAAGGTAACATTATAATGGATTAGTCAAAAGTTTTGATACTTTGTAAAGCAAAGCAGAAAGTATTTGACAATATAAGAAATGGAATAGGAACAGTGGGGAACATAATTTAATATTATGGAATGTGCCATAGGTTGTCTTTGTGCATCTGATGACATTAAAGGGCAGAACAGACACCAAGGTCTAAACAGAAAAGTTAATTATGGAGATCGTAGGCTACGTGCCAGTAAGGTTAGGTTCACACTGCGTTTGTGTTTACATTTAACTTACATACTTTTGAAAAGGATAAAACTGTAAACAGATGCTAACATTACATTGCCTTTCAAGAGAATCAATTTCTAATTGACCTATAATCTAATAAAATGCATTGCATCATATACTTTTTTATTATTTATTTATTATCTTTTTATTCAACATAGCAGAATAAACAGTTTACATTGCCACGGGAAACATAAACTTAAAGCGTACCTGTCAGATCAGCCAAAAAAAAAAAACTGTTATAAATTGCTCAGTACCTCATCGTGAACATGTACACGTAATTTTTATGTGTCTATGGCCTATATTTCTCTCAGAATTACCTTTTATTTACTTGAAAAGATTGCTCACTGAATTTTGTTCACCACAAGCAGGGGGGCGGGTCCCTCTCTTCTCCTCACTGTGATAACCTCTCCCACTCCCTCTCTCTGCTCTGAGTCACTGGTCTCTGGAGCGAGTCTGGCAGTCAGCCAATTGCAGAACTCTCATCTGTAACCCTTTCCTCTCTGGTTTTATGTTACACACATCATTTGGGTGTTCATGCTGGGAGTTTTAGTTTTGAAACAGCTGGAGGAACCCTGGTTTGGAGAAACTCTGATTTACAGCAGTGTTGCTGCAAGCTGTGTTCCTCCAGCTGTTGCAAAACTAGATTTCCCATCATGGCCTCACAGTTATACATGCTGTCAGGGTATGATAGGAGGTGTAGTTTTAGAGGGGCTGCCGATTTAATGTTTGTGGAGAGATCATATAAAATTGCAACTCCTTTCATGCCCAGACAGCCTGTATATCTGTCAGGGCATGATGGGAGTTGTAGTTTTATATGATCCCTCCACAACCAGTCACTCTCCAGCCAAAACTACATCTCCTATCATGCCCTGACAGCCTGTAAATCTGTCAGGGCATGATGGACAGCCACACAGCACACACAGGAAACGGGTCGGGCGGCGGTGTCCAGGGGTCGGCAGCTCCTGCTGGGGTGTTCTCTGCCCGCACAGCCTGGCCAGGAAGGAGACCATCAGAAGGTAGCTCCTGGGGCGCGTCAAAGCCCCACACATCTGCGACACCATGAAGTACTCCCCGCAACCCCCCCTGGGACACTGTGAAGGACTCCCGGCATCGAGCACAGCAGCACTGGACCTGCTGTCAATCAAGAAAAAGGGTCCATGATGTAGGCGATGACTGCTGGACACGACCGACTGGTGTGTGTCCAAGCATGGCCAGTTTTTTTTGTCTGGCCTTTTCACCCTGAATTTGTGAAATTTTTCTAATGAAAGAAATTGCAAAACCTATTGGTTTTGCATGTTTTACAACATATTAAAAGTTTTTGTATCTGACAGTGCTCATTTAAAGGGGTTATTGCAAAACAAAAAAAAAATCTTAACATGCTTGGATTCCAGTCACCAGTCTGCCTATATGTACACTGCTCAAAAAAATTAAGGGAACATTTAAACAACACAATGTAACTCCAAGTCAATGACACTTCTGTGAAATCACACTGTCAACTTAGGAAGCAACACTGATTGACAATCAATTTCACATGCTGTTGTGCAAATGGAACAGACAACAGGGGGAAATTATAGACAATTTGCAAGACACCACCCAATAAAGGAGTGGTTCTCCAGGTGGAGACCACAGACCACTTCTCAATTCCTATGCTTCCTGGCTGATGATTTGGTCACTTTTGAATGCTAGCGGTGCTTTCACTCTAGTGGTAGCATGAGACTGAGTCTACAACCCACACAAGGGGCTCAGGTAGTAGTCAGCATAGTGTCCAGAGCATGGAGGCGCTACCAGGAGACAGGCCAGTACATCAGGAGACATGGAGGAGGCCGTAGGAGGGCAACAACCCAGCAGTAGGACTGCTACCTCTGCCTTTGTGCAAAGAGGAGCACTGCCAGAGCCCTGCAAAATGACCTCCAGCTGGCCACAAATGTGCACGTGTCAACTCAAGCAGTCAGAAACAGACTCCATGAGGGTGGTATGAGGGCCTGACATCCCCATGTGGGGGTTGTGCTTACAACCCAACACCGTGCAGGACGTTTGGCATTTGCCAGAGAATACCAAGATTGGCAAATTAGCCACTGACGCCCTGTGCTCTTCACAGATGAAAGCAGGTTCACACTGAGCACGTGACAGGTTTGACGGTGGGTCATAATGGAGTGGGGTGGCATTTCTTTGGGGGGGCCGGACAGCCCTCCATGTGCTTGCCAGAGGTAGCCTGACTGCCATTAGGTACTGAGATGAGCTCGTCAGACCCCTTGTGAGACCATATGCTGGTGCGGTTGGCCCTGGGTTCCTGCTAATGCAAGACAATGCTAGACCTCATGTGGCTGGAGTGTGTTAGCAGTTCCTGCAAGAGGAAGGCATTGATGCTATGGACAGGCCCGCCCGTTCCCCAGCCCTGAATCCGATTTAGCATCTGGGACATCATGTCTCGCTCCATCCACCAACACCACGTTGCACCACAGACTGTCCAGGAGTTTTAAGGACATTACATCAAAGTTGGATTAGCTTGTAGTGTGGTTTTCCACTTTGATTTTGAGTGTGACTCCATATCCAGACCTCCATGGGTTGATAAATTTGATTTCCATTGATAATTCTTGTGTGATTTTGTTGCCAGCACATTCAACTATGTAAAGACGAAAGTATTTCATACGATTAGTTCATTCATTCACATCTAGGATGTGTTATCTTAGTGTTCCCTTTATATTTTTTGAGCAGTGTATGTAAAGTTTGTAAGTTATTAAAGGGGTACTCAGGTGAAAACCTTTTTTCTTTTAAATCAACTGGTGGCAGAAAGGGAAACATATTTGTAATTTACTTCTATTAAAAAATCTTAATCCTTCCTGTACTTATTAGCTGCTGAATACTACAGAGGAAATTCTTTTCTTTTTGAATGCTCTCTGATGACATCACGAGCACAGTTCTCTCTGCTGACGTTATTATAATAATAATAACGCTTTATTTATTGTTGTCCTTAGTGGGATTTGAACCCAAGTCCCCAGCACTGCAAGGCAGCAGTGCTAACCACTGAGCCATCATGCTGCCCTTAGCACACATCTGCTGTGCATGGTTGCTAAAATGGACAGAGATGTCAGCAGAGAGCACTGTGCTCGTGATGTCATCAGTGTTCCAAAAAGAAAGGAATTTCCTCTGTAGCATTCAGCAGCTAATAAGTACTGGAAGGATTATGATTTTTTAATAGAAGTAATTTACAAATATGTTTAACTTTCTGCCAGCAGTTGATTTAAAAGAAAAAAGGTTTTCTCCGGAGTACCCCTTTAACTTATTTTATCTTGTAACTGTTAGAGGTTTTACCAGAGGTTTTCCTTTTAATGGCCTATCTTCAGAATAGCTCATAAACTTGTGAGTGGTGCGGTCCAAACTCCGGGACATGCAGCCTTTCCGGAATGTAAAGGGACTTTTTCACTTTAGTTGGGCTTACCTTGAATGTAGTTTAGCTGAATACTGATAGGACCTTGGGGCTCAATTGGATTCTGTGGCCCCTTCATTATGCTGAGTAGTGGAGGTCTCCAGGACATGGACTCACAACCCAGAGGCTAGTTGTATATTTCTGTACAACTCTTAAAACATTTTTTTGTTTTGGGTGGAGAAGATCTTTCATTAAAGCTTTCTCTATGATTCTTTTTTTTTTTCAGTATTGTTTGTGCAGAAATTGAATTCGGATGATCAGAATGTTGTTATTAAAGCTTTGAAGAGAGTATCTGAGAGCAGCATACAGAAGGAAGGTTTTAAAACTCTGAGCCTTTTACTTACTAATGGAAACAGCAGAGTCATTGCAGCTACATCTTCATTGCTCAGAAGCTTCTCTGAACAGCAACAATTTAGGGAAAGGGTAAGTACAATTCTTTTTTTATATTTATTTACTTTAAAAGGGTTATCCGAGTAAGAGAAAAAAAATGACCCCCAGCTTCCTATTTTACCTTCCATCCATTGTAACCAGTCCAACATTCTCCTGATGGGCTTATTTGTATTTTTATGCTCTACTACAGTGCATTGCAAAATTATTCCTCCCCACTTGACTTTTTTTTCTTGTATTTTGGTGCATCACAACCTGGAATTGTTTGAGGATTTTGATCTTTTAATTTACGTAACATACCACCACCTTTCAATATGCTTTATTTATTTATTTATTGTGAAGCAAACAACAAATAGGACAAAATAACAGAAAAAGTAAATGTGCATAACTATTCCACCCCCCGCCCTAAAGTCAATACCTTCTAGAGCCACCTTTTGTGGCAATCACAGCTCCAAGTCGCTTTGGATAAGTCTCTACGAGCTTGCCACATCTTACCACTGGGATTTTTGCCACATCTTACCATTCCTCCTTGCTAAACTGCTCCAGCTCCTTCAAGTTGGATGGTTTGCACTTGAGATCTGGGCTTTGACTAGGCCATCCCAACACATTTACATGTTTCCCCTTAAACCACTCAAGTGTTTGTTTAGCAGTGTGTTTGGGCTCATTGTCCTGCTGGAAGGTGAACCTCCGTCCTAGCCTCAAATCATGCACAGAGTGGTACAGGTTTTGCTCAGGAATATCCCTGTATTTAGTGCCATCCATTTTTCCCTCAACTCTGACCAGTTTCCTAGTCCCGGCTGTTCTTTGGGTGATGTGATATGTTGGGTTTGCGCCAGACATAGCATTTCTTTGGCTGAAAAGTTAAATTTTAGTCTCATCAGACCAGAACACCTTCCTCCTTAGGAGTCTCCGACATGCCTTTTTGTTTTTAGCTGAAAGTAATAGCTTTCTTTTGGCCACTCTACCATAAGGCCCAACTCTATGGAGGGTACAGCTTCTTGTCGTCCTATGTACAGATACTCCAGTCTCTGCTGTGGAACTCTGCAGCTCCTCCAGGGTTACCTTAGGTCTCTGTGCTGCCTCTCTGATTAATGCCCTCCTTGCCCGGTTCGTGATGTTTGGTGGGTGGCAGTCTTCTGGCAGGTTTGCTGTTGGTGCCTTGTTCTTTCCATTTGGTTATGATAGATTTGATGGTGCTCCTGGGGATCAACAAAGATTTGGATATTTTTTTTTAATAACCTAACCCTGACTTGTTCTTCTCAACAACATTGTCCCTTACTTGTTTGGCGAGTTCCTTGGTCTTCATGGCAGTGTTTGGTCACTAATGCCTCTTGCTTAGGTGTTGCAGCCTCTGGGGCCTTTCAAAAAAGATGTGTATATGTAATGACAGATCATGTGACACTTAAATTGTACATAGGTGCACATCATTTCACTAAATATGTGACCTCTGAAGGTAATTGGTTGCACCAGAGCTTTTTATGGGTTTCCTAACAAAGGGGGTGACTACATACGCACATGGCAATTTTCTATTTCTAAATAATAGTTTTATTTATATATTTTTCTCATATCACTTCAACTTAGACTGTTGTGTTCTGATCATCACATAAAATTCAGATTAACAAAACATTAAACTTAAGGCTGTAATGTACCAAAATATGAAAAAAGTCAAGAGGGGTGAATACTTTTGCAAGGCACTGTATATGTTATGCGCTATCAGGAGACTCCAATTACTGGCAGTCAGTGTAGCTCTGTGCTGACTTACGGCCTTCTTATAGTAACATCGTAACATAGTTTGTAAGGGTGAAGAGAGTCAATCGAGTTCAACCTAAAACCTTACTGTGTTGATCCAGAGGAAGGCAAAAAAAAACATGATGCTGATGCCATTTGCCCCATGACCCCAATAAATCCCTGAATCGACATTCTATCCCCATAAATCTAGTATCCATATTCTTGAATGTTATTACTCTCTAGAAAATTATCCAGGGCCCCCTTGAACTTGTTTAGTGAGTCAGACATCACAACATCATGCGACAGAGAGTTCCATTGTCTCAATGCTTTTACAGTAAAGAATCTGTCTGTGATGGGGGCATCCTCTACGTCTAGAGGAAAGAAGGTTTTACCTTGTCATAGTTACTGGCCTAAGTATGAAAAGATCACTAGAAAGATCTGTCCATTCATATATTTGTATATAGTGATCAAATCTCCCCTAAGACGTCTTTTCTCTAAACTAAACTATTGGCTGCGGAATCCCCACACTTCACAGAACGTGGTAGATCCAAATGAGGGGATCACGAAGTATAAAACCCCCTTACATTATAATCCCCCTCTGCCCCTTATATAGTGTCTACACTTAAAACTGTTAAAATCTCTTAAAGGGGTATTCCAGGCAAAAACTTTTTTATATATATCAACTGGCTCCAGAAAGTTAAACAGATTTGTAAATTACTTCTATTAAAAAATCTTAATCCTTTCAGTACTTATGAGCTTCTGAAGTTAAGGTTGTTCTTTTCTGTCTAAGTGCTCTCTGATGACACCTGTCTCGGGAAACGCCCAGTTTAGAAGATGTTTGCTATGGGGATTTGCTTCTAAACTGGGCGTTTCCCGAGACAGGTGTCAGCAGAGAGCACTTAGACAGAAAAGAACAAGCTTAACTTCAGAAGCTCATAAGTACTGAAAGGATTAAGATTTTTTAATAGAAGTAATTTACAAATCTGTTTAACTTTCTGGAGCTAGTTGATATATATATATATAAAAAAAAGTTTTTTTCCTGGAATACCCCTTTAAAGGGGTACACCAAATCAACTGGTGCCAGAAAGTTAAACAGATTTGTAAATTATATCTTCATGAGACGAGAAATACGTATCGGAGCACTCGCCTCGGACACCAATTATCGTGCGGAATATTCTTTATTCATGGTACAGATGCAAGTGCATGGCAGGGAGGAGGTAAGATGGAACAGGTACGGGTGGGATCGGCCGGTGGATGCCACCCATACCTGTTCCATCTTACCTCCTCCCTGCCATGCACTTGCATCTGTACCATGAATAAAGAATATTCTGCACGATAATTGGTGTCCGAGGTGAGTGCTCCGATACGTATTTCATGTCTCATGAAGATATTGTTTGCATGCCTAACAATCGAGTAGCACCACACTGAGACACGAACAGACATCAAGCTGCTAGCTCCTTGTTTGCCAATAGTTTGTAATAGAACTCTGACAAGTGCCAGGTCCACTGTCTCCATTGTCAGTAGATTTGTAAATTACTTCTATTTAAAAATCTTAATAATTCCAGTACCTAACAGTTGCTGTATAATAGTCTGACCACTGTGCTCTCTACTGACACCTCTGTTGTGTCAGCAACTGTCCCGAGCAGGAGAGGTTTGCTATGGGGATTTGCTTCTACTTTGGACAGTTCCTGACACGGACAGAGGTATCAGTAGAAAGCACTGTGGTCAGACAGAAAACAACTACACCGCTTTCCCTGAAGCATACAGCAGCTAAGTACTGGAATGATTAAGATTTTTAAATATAAAAAATTGTAACTTTCTGGCATCAGTTAAAACATTTGTTTTCCACGAGAGTGCCCTTTTTAAAATGCTGGTTTCCACATTGAGTGAATTAAAATTAGTCAGTCAGATCTCTGTCCACTTGTGATTGTAAACAGTTCCTATGCGAGATACCTTATCTGTGCATCTGCAAAACACTGAAAGCTATGGACAGAGACTTCTTTGATTATATGAAATAGCTTTTCACCCCCCACCATACATATATCATGTCACTAGCTACATCTTCAGGGGTGTAGATTCAAAGGAGCGATTTATTAGGCGAGTGGGTGACTAACTGGCCAGTTAACAGCACTTTCTGCTGGTGAGTGCTGCTGCAAAGAGGGAGAAAGGGGCAGACCATGTCAACTATTTATTATACAAAAGTAATTTACAGCAGAGGGTTATTATCACTGAAGCCCTATTTATCAGTGAAGTCTTTTACAAGAATGTATAAACTTAGATTGGTAACATAGAGGGGAAACCTATTATTATTATTATTATAAACCTATTATGCTGTTGTTATTGCATGTATGCTAATGAACTACAGCAGATACTAAACTTGCAGCCCCCTGCTGACTGGTTAACTTTTTTAGTTTCTGTTTGCTACATGTGTATATAACAAAAAAAAAAAAAAAACAGTTCCCAGAAATGCCTAGTTCCCGGGGAGAGCCGGGGTCCCATGCCCCCCCCCCCCCCCTTCCCGCAATCAAAAACATATCCCCTTATAAAGAATACTTGTTATTTGTAATCATTTAGATGAGCGGGCAGGACCTGAGATGGATACCCCTGACACGTGAACCCATCCTACTAATCCTTTATCCTTTGCAGTGCAGAAAGGATTTAAAGGGAACCTGTCATAAGATTTTACCATATATAATGCATGGCAACACCATTCTCGCCATTCCCAGGGGACATTCCTGCCCACAGGGATGGTGAGGATATAAAATTAGAAAGTCTCCCTGCCGGCCTGTACGTAGTCCCCTGGATGGGGAGCTACACTTACCTAGTCCTGCCCTCTCTGGCTGTAATCATGCCCTCTCAGTATGTTTGATAGCCTGTGTTACCACTCTGCTACCTAAGCAAATGGAGCAGAACATTGACACAGGCCATGCCCGCGCTGTCAATCACGCTGAGGAAATACTGTATATCTACAGTATTTACAGTACTTATCTGTCCCCACTTCAAGCCCTTGATCTGCCCTGTCAAGGAACCAGCAGTAGGTGTGGTGACACCATCGTTCTAGCTTGTAATTACAATGAAAGCATACATTTTTATATTTTTTTATTTTTTTTAATCAACTGGTGCCAGAAACGTAAACAGATTTGTAAATGACTTCTATTTAAAAATCTTAATCCTTCCAGCTGCTGTATACTGCAGAGGAAGTTCTTTTCTTTTTTAATTCTTTTCTGTCTGACCACATTGCCCTCTGCTGACATCTCTGTCCATTTTAGGAACTGTCCAGAACCGGAGGAAATCCCCATAGCAAACCTATCTTGCTCTGGACAGTTCCTGACATGGACAGAGGTGTCAGCAGAGAGCACTGTGGTCAGACAGAAAAGAAATTCAAAAATAAAAGAACTTCCTCTGTAGTAAACAGGAGCTGATAAGAACTGGAAGGATTAAAGGGGTATTCCAATGGCCAGCGTTCGGAACATTTAGTTCCGAACATTGTGCACGCGTACTGCGGTTGGTAAGCCACGCCCCCCTTGTGACATCACACTATGCCTCCTCAGTGCAAGTCTACGGCCACCACGCCCCCTACCATAGACTTGCATTGAGGCGGTGGGGTGTGATGTCACAAGGGGGCGTGGCCAACACCCGCAGCGCATGCACAGCGTTCGTAACTTAATGTTCCTTACACTTGCCAGTGGAGTACCCCTTTAAGATTTTTAAATAGGAGTAATTTACAAATCTGTTTAACTTTCTGGCACCAATTGATTTGAAAAAAAAAAATTCTGTCCCACAGCTCTGGAATTTTTCACATAGCATGAACCCAAGTTCGCAAGATTGATAACCATTCACAGAAATTAACTTTAGTAAATACATTTGTTTATTTCAAGCAGATTCCTCATTTTTGATTAGGCGAAGCAGAGTTTTAATTATCAGTAAATTGTAACAAGATGGAATCATTTAGTTTTCTCAATGCACTTTTTACGCGGTTTTATTGATTTCACCCATTATCTCAACACTTCAGTTAAATATTTATCTTTATTAAAGGCTATGGACACGTTTTAAAATAAAAAAATTTTACATCTACTTTGTACTTCTTGTGCTGCAAAAAAAGACTTTCTCCATAGGTCTTTATTTAGAAAAAATTTAAAAAAATTGCACCAGCTCTGCTTTTTTTTTTCTACACTTGTATACAACCTATATGATTTTCCCCTTAAAACTGCCTTGTATCTCCCATCTTTTCTATCTACAGCCTGTGTGAGCTGCACACCAAGGATTCTCTCCTCTGTCCACAGACTTAAGATGGTGTGTAGCCCCCACCCTGCTGCTATCTGTAATACTGAGAGAGTAGAAAACCCATCTGTCGGAATTCTTATATTTCTATGAGCAGCAGCTAAATGGTAGGACATTTTTAATGAAGCCTGTTTAAAAAGTTACCTTATTTTTCGTTCAGGAAACAAATCATTAATAGAACAGAAATAATTAAGTATGATGGTGTCCATAGCCTTTAAAGTAAAAAATATGCTAGCTTAAGAATTTCTTAGCAGGCAAGCATTAGACACACTGCCTTGCCATTTTTAGATAATTGATATGGTTGATTTGGTTAAAGGGGGTACTCCACCCAAGACAACTTCTTCCATATCCAAAGGTTAGGGGAAAAGAGGACCCCTCCACCATCTCTGAGGTGATGCCTTTGGATAGGGGATAAGATGTCTATGGGTGGAGTACCCCTTTAAAGTAAATACTGCTTATATATTGTACTCACTAGGTCATGCAAATGCTGTACATGTCTCTTTTATGTGTCTAGCGTTTTGTATTTGGCTTACAAATTCCGGTCACTTATTTTGACATCCACTGCTCAGAAAGGGGCGTGTCTGATGCAAGCTCTGAGCTTGCCCTCACTCACCATGCTTTCTTTTCTGCCCTGAGTGTTCTGTGCTGGGTTAATCCAGTAACTGCAAGTAACCATATGCCCGTATAGCTTCCATATGCCCGTATGACCTCCCTACAACGCCTGGGCATGCTCTTGAGGGATGTCCTCCCAGACCTGGACTAAAGCATCCACCAACTAGTAGACAGTCTGTGGTGCAACATGGCGTTGGTGGATGGAGCGAGACATGATGTCCCAGATGTGCTCAATCTGATTTAGGTCTGGGTAACGGGCGGGCCAGTCTATAGCATCAATGCCTTCCTCTTGCAGGAACTGCTTACACACTCCAGCCACATGAGGTCTAGCATTGTCTTACATCAGGCCCCAACATATGCTCTCACAAGGGGTCTGAGGATCTCATCTTGGTACCTAATGGCAGTCAGGCTACCTCTGGCAAGCACATGGAGGGCTGTGCGGCCCTCCAAAGAAATGCCACCCCACACCATTACTGACCCACCACCAAACCGGTCATTCTGGAGGATGTTACAGGCAGCAGAACGTTCTTCACAGCCTCTCCAGATTCTGTCAGGTCTGTTACATGTGCTCAGTGGGAACCTGCTTTCATCTGTGAAGAGGACATGGTGCCAGCGGCGAATTTGCCAATATCTGGCAAATGCCAAACGTCCTGCACGGAGTTGGGCTGTAAGCACAACCCCCACCTGTGGACGTCGGGCCCTCATACCACTCTCATGGAGTTTGTTTCTGACTGTTTGAGTGGACACATGCACATTTGTGGCCTGCTGGAGATCATTTTGCAGGGCTCTGGTAGTGCTCCTCCTGCTCCTTCTTGCACAAAGGCGGAGGTAGCGTTCCTGCTGCTGGGTTATTGCCCTCCTACGGTCTCCTCCACGTCTCCTGATGTACTGGCCTGTCTCCTGCTAGCGTCTCCACACTCTGGACCCTACGCTGACAGACACAGCAAACCTTCTTGCCACAGCTTGCATTGATGTGCCATCCTGGATGAGCTGCACTATCTGAGCCACTTGTGTGGGTTGTAGACTCAGTCTCGTGCTACCACTAGAGTGAAAGCACCGCCAGCATTCAAAAGTGACCAAAACATCAGCCATGAACAATATGAACTGAGAAGTGGTCTGTGGTCACCACCTAAAGAACCACTCCTTTATTGGGGATGTCTTGCTAATTGCCAATAATGTCCACCTGTTGTCTGTTCCATTTGCACAACTGCATGTGAAATCGATTGTCAATCAGTGTTGCTTCCTGAGTGGACAGTATGATTTCACAGAAGTGTGACTGACTTGGAGTTACATTGTGTTGTTTAAGTGTTCCCTTTATTTTTTTGAGCAGTGTACATTTGTCTTGCAGGCTCTTGTGTCTTACTTGGAGCAGCTGGAAGATGAAGATGTAAATGTGCGTGTTGCTGGGTGTGCTGCCCTGGGATGTTTAAAGGTAACAACAAGAGTTTTATGAATACTGATTACCTTTACCTGAAAGTGAAAATTATTACACATTGATCAGTATAATAATTTTAATAGATTAAATATTATTTAATACCTTTTATTATTTTATTAATAATAATAATAATAAATATTTTTAATACAGTACCTTCAGTGATTGAGTACTTCACAGTGCTCAGTCCATTTATAGTTCTGCTGTTTGAGCTGCAGACCTTTGTCTCCTCTTAATTCAGTAAAGGGTTGTCTAAAGTAAAAAAAATAAAAATGTTTTGCTTAATTGTTGGACCATTTATTTACACATCACGTGGACCCCTTCGAAGATGCAGCTTTTTTTTTATTTTACTGTGGCACAAAACAAAGACAGAAATCAGAAGTTTACTGCGCAATATTGTTCACATTTTGCTAGAATTACAAATATAGGTCTCGGGTTGTAAACCGGTTAGCTTGGCACATCTAGGCAATGGAATTTTTGTCCATTCTTGTAGGCAAAACTGTCCCAGGTTAGATGGAATGTGTTGGTGTTCAATCCAGTCGACAATCTTTGACATGATTTAAAGACTATTGAAGTCTGGGCTTTGACTTGGACATTGTAAGTGTCACGATGCCGGCTGGCAGGTAGTGGATCCTCTGTGCCAGAGAGGGATGGCGAGGACCGCGCTAGTGGACCGGTTCTAAGCCACTACAGGTATTCACCAGAGCCCGCCGCAAAGCGGGATGGTCTTGCTGCGGCGGTAGTGACCAGGTCGTATCCACTAGCAACGGCTCACCTCTCTGGCTGCTGAAGATACTGAAGATAGGCGAGGTACAAGGGAGTAGGCAGTAGCAAGGTCGGACGTAGCAGAAGGTCGGGGGCAGGCGGCAAGGTTCGTAGTCAGGGGAGATAGCAAAGGTACTGGTACACAGGCTATTAAACACACAATACGCTTTCACTAGGCACAAGGGCAACAAGATCCGGCAAGGGAGTGCAAGGGAGGAGACTAGATATGGCCAGGGAACAGGTGGGAACCAATTAAGCTAATTGGGCCAGGCACCAATCATTGGTGCACTGGCCCTTTAAGTCTCAGGGAGCTGGCGCGCGCGCGCCCTAGAGAGCGGAGCCGCGCGCGCCAGCACATGACAGCAGGGGACGGGAACGGGTAAGTGACCTGGGATGCGATTCGCGAGCGGGCGCGTCCCGCTGTGCGAATCGCATCCCCAACGGCCATGACAGAGCAGCGCTCCCGGTCAGCGGGACCGACCGGGGAGCTGCAGGGAGAAAGACGCCGTGAGCGCTCCGGGGAGGAGCGGGGACCCGGAGCGCTAGGCGTAACAGTAAGAAATTTAAATGTTTCCCTAAAACTAGTACAGTGTCATTGTCCTGCTAAGAGGTGAACCTTCTCCCCATTCTCAAATTTTTAGCAGACTGAGGCCATGATTACACAATGGAATTCCACAAAAATATTCAGCTTGGAAATTCTCCTGCACCGTGCACCCAATGGAATTTCCTCGGCAGAAACATCTTGATTTTGGCATTCACAGAAACAATGAACATGTTCTGTAGATATTGCTCGGAAATGTGCCCCATTACCCACCCGACCATTGACAAACTGTACCAGGCACTTCCCGTGCTGGACTGTACCTGGCTCTTCCCGGTATTATTGGTGCGGTGGGTACCAGAAAGCAGACTGTAGTAGCAGAGCACCAATAACAGTAGTCAATACTATACTATTGCATAGTATTATAGTATTAAACAGCGTTGGTTATTAAAAGATGGCATGTAATAGTCCCCTATGGGGACGTAGAATATGTGTTCAGAATTTTTTTTATTTAAATATGAACAACCCCCTATTCTAATAAAAATGTAAATCATCCCCTTTTCCCATTTGATAAATAAACACGTGAACGTAGAATTGTCCAGACTATTAAAATATAATGTTTATAATCTCGCACTGTAAATAAGAGTCCTATATATTCAACTGTGATCTGTAGTTTTTATCGGTACAAATTTTTTTTTTATAGTACTTTTTTGATCGCTTTTTTTATTTTATTTTTATATGGTGTATGAAGTGTTCAAAAATATGGTATTTGGTATTTTGTTACATGTACGCCATTGACCATGCTGTTCAATTAACATTATTTTTTAATATTTCAGACATTTATGCATATGTGGCAATACCACGTGTTTAAAATATTTTCTTTACAAAATGGGAAAAGGCTTTTATTAGTGGAGGGGCTTATTCACATTTTTATTTCTCACTATTTTTGTAGTTCCCATAGGGGACTATTACTTGCAATCTTTGGACTGCAAACACTGAACAATGCTGTTTCAACGAGCAGCATTGATCAGTGTTATCAGCATTCCATTGCTACAGGCTGCTATGGCTTACTGAATCACTCGAGCACCGATTGGACGGCAAGGTAAGGGCTTCTGCCATCCTCTAAGCTGATCTGGACCGTGGGATTTTGCTGCGGGGGTCCCGATCAGCTCCACTGAGCTACTGTGCTTGAATTTCAGCATTTTAGACACCACTATCAACTTTGATCAAGGTGTCTAAAGGGTTAATGCTGGACATAGGCCTGATCGTGACCAAATAGATATGAAGCGAGCTCAGCTCCTGAGCTCGCTTCATAGACTTGCCACACTGCTGAGTGTTTAGTTATATATATGTATGTATGTATATGTGTGTGTGTGTGTGTGTGTGTAAATAAATGTTAAAACACAATGGACGACAGCATTCCAAGATGAATATCTAGTGAATGGGGTAGTTCATTCACCCATGAAGTACAAAGATGTGACGTTTCGACCTTGCCAAAGGTCTTTCTCAAGCATAGTGATAAGTGTGTGATGAAGTTTATATAAGGATGTCAATTAATGACATCATTAAGGAGGTGAATACACAGTGGCATCATGAATAATCATAATATATACAGTAAGTGCATGTATTTACCTTCAATTCCCAGTGTAGAAAGTGCTACGAGTGCACAATAAAGTAATACATTGAATATCTTCAGATGTTTCCGAAGTCTTAGGTAATAGCACATACCATATTTATCGGCGTATATCACACACTTAAACTAAAATATGAAGCTAAAACCTTACCTGCGTGTTATACGCAGATAAATCCTCCTCCGGTCATTGCAGCCTCCTCTGGTCACTGTTTTAATGTGGCCGCAGCCAGACTGCAGATCCTGAACAAACATCCGGTGCTGCGACCACTCTAAATCACTGACCAGCGACGGCTGCCAAGACATCTACTCACCCCCCCCCCCCTTCCTCGCTGATCCCCCAGTTGTATTTAATTATTTTACTCCTTACCTGGCCTATGCGCTCTGGCAGGCTCAGTCAGTTACGCTGGCGTCTGAAGCTTACTGCGTACTGATGGGTGATGTCCCTGACGCCACACAGAGGTCAACCATCAGTGCGCAGTCAGCCCCAGATGCCACCAGAACCTTAGCCTGTCGGAACACGCAGGCCGGGTAAGGGGTAAAAAAAGAAATACAACCAGGGGGATCAGCGGGGGTAGATGTCCTGGCAGCCATCGCCAATCAATGATTTGCAGCAACACCCACTTTACACTTTAAAACAGCGGTGGCTGCAATGACTGTAGCACGTAGGCCAAGTAAGCAAAAAATCCAACATACAAGTAGGGGATCATAGTGGTACAAATGATGTGGTAGAAACAGCGGGGGGAAAGATGCGTGAGGAGAAAGGTGTGTGTGTGTGTGAGGGTCAGTGAGGGGAAAAATGTGTGAGGGGAGGGGTCAGTGAAAGGCAAGATGTGTGTGTGTGTGGGGGGGGGGGGGTCAGTGAGGGGAAAGATGTGCGGCACAGAGCCTGATAAATGGGGAGGTTAAGTTCAACCTTCCAAGTCATTTATGTAAAATTTTGTTTTTTTTACTGAAATTTCCTTCTAAAAATAAGGGTGCGTGTTATACGCCAGTGCGTGTTATATGCCAATAAATACAGTAACTATTACTGTTCATGCATTGAACACATGGCAAAATAAACATTAAATACACCAATGAGGAATGGTCTGGCATTTACCACACTTATAACATAGCGAAAAGTCCAGCTCAGTGGACAAAAGTAAAGATTAATTCAAATTTCTTTCAAATCATGAACAGCAAATGAACACGTACCTGTACAGTTTAGCACTAGCACTAAGCTGTACTGGTACATGTTCATTTGGTATTCACAACTTTAAAGGGTGTGGCATGATGTCGCAACCATGGCTGCCCGAAAATAAACTTCCGAACACGTGTTCAGTTCTGAGCATAATGCTCAGAATGCCGGGGTGCCGGCACGGGGATCGCGGGGGTCCCAGCGGCCGGACCAGGCAATCTTACCTCCTATCCTTTGAATAGGGGATAAGAGGTCTAGGGGCGGAGTACCCCTTTGAATCCATGTATATAAAATCTATTATGCTGTGAGGCTAATGTTTACACAGTCCTCTTGATTTAACGGTGTTCTTGAGGAGCACCTTGATTCTGGACATTAGCCAGCACGCTGTCACCAACACCCATACTCAGATCATGTTCCTCTTTTCATCCCCTCTCCCCATGCTCATTTACTGTGAACTAAGCAGACTTAACATAGCACAGTTCTGCCTTTCAAACTGAAAAGCACAATCTTTGGGATACTCACCAGAGAACAGCAAGTTTAAAGCACATATTGATATGTTGAGCATACATTGATTGTGGCGCATCATACGCTGTCTCAGCCAACCTTGGCAGTATGCACTTTTTCATGCACAGATGATGATTTTGTTTTTTACATTTTCTCTGTGCTATTAAATGTCACTCTGCCAGCCAAAGACAATGGGAGGATTTTACTATTGTTTACTGAGCAATCGACACGGTGACTGCATTGTGTGAGGTGTGTTTTTTTTTCTGTCATTTATTATTTTAGTGAACATCGGTTTGTAAAATTTCTGGCCAGATGCAACATAGTAATTTACGCCTTTTTCCTTTTGTCAAATTATGGGGCAAACATGCATCCCTCTACTCACGCCCCTTTCTCGGAAACTAAACTTCCGAACACGTGTCATGCAAACAGTGTACATTAAGGGTAAATGGTGTGTATCTTCCATGCGCCAAAATGTGCCACATGAGGAATGGTAAATCTCCAACCTCATCCCTATGTATCACATTGGCTATGCTAGTCAATGTGATACTTTGGGGGGCACAGTAGAGAACACAACCATGAACTGTAGCAGATAGAGACATGCCAAAACACTTTAAAACAAAACAAAAAACTCCTGAGTAAATACAGTCAGGTCCATAAATATTGGGACATTGACCAAATTCTAACATGTTTGGCTCTATACACCACCACAATGGATTTGAAATGAAAAGAACAATATGTGCTTTAAAGGGGTACTCCACTGAAAACCTTTTTCTTTTAAATCAACTGGTGGCAGAAAGTTAAACATATTTGTAAATTACTTCTATTAAAAAATCTTAATCCTTCCAGTACTTATTAGCTGCTGAATGCTACAGAGGAAATTCCTTTCTTTTTGGAACACTGATGACATCACGAGCACAGTGCTCTCTGCTGACATCTCTGTCCATTTTAGCAACCATGCACAGCAGATGTATGCTAAGGGCAGCATGGTGGCTCAGTGGTTAGCACTGCTGCCTTGCAGTGCTGGGGACTTGGGTTCAAATCCCACTAAGGACAACAATAAATAAAGCGTTATTATTATTATTATTATTATAACGTCAGCAGAGAGAACTGTGCTCGTGATGTCATCAAAGAGCATTTCAAAAAGAAAATAATTTCCTCTGTAGTATTCAGAAGCTAATCAGTACAGGAAGGATTAAGATTTTTTAATAGAAGTAATTTACAAATATGTTTAACTTTCTGCCACCAGTTGATTTAAAAGTAAAAAGGTTTTCACCGGAGTACCCCTTTAACTCCAGACGGTCAGATTTAATTTGAGGGTATTTACTTCCAAATCAGGTGAACGGTATAGGAATTACAACAGTTTGCAAATGTGCATCCCACTTGTCAAGGGACCAAATGTAATGGGACAGAATAATAATCAAACTTCCAATTTTTAATACTTGATTGCAAATCCTTTGCAGTCAATTGCAGCCTGAAGTCTGGAACGCATAGACATCAGCAGACATTGCTGGGTTTCATCCCTGGTGATGCTCTGCCAGGCCTCTACTGCAACTGTCTTCAGTTCCTTCTTTTTCTTGGGGCATTTTCCTTTCAGTTTTGTCTTCAGAAAGTGAAATGCATGCTCAATCGGATTCAGGTCAGGTGATTGACTTGGCCATTGCATAACATTTCACTTATTTCCCTTAAAAACTCTTTGGTTGCTTTTGCAGTATGCTTTGGGTCATTGTCCATCTGCACTGTGAAGCGCCGTCCAATGAGTTCTGAAGCATTTTGCTGAATGAGTAGATAATATTGCCTGAAACACTTCAGAATTCATCCTGCTGCCTTTGTCAGCAGTCACATCATCAATAAATACAAGAGAACCAGTTCCGTTGGCAGCCATACATGCCCACTATGCCATGACACGACCACCACCATGCTTCACTGATGAGGTTTTATGCTTAGGATCATGTTCCTTTCCTTCTCCATACTCTTCTCTTCCCATCACTCTGGTACAAGTTGATCTTGGTCTCATCTGTTCATAGGATGTTGTTCCAGAACTGTGAAGGTTTTTTTAGATGTCGTTTGGCAAACTCTAATCTGGCCTTCTTGTTTTTGAGGCTCACCAATGGTTTCCATCTTGTGGTGAACGCTCTGTATTCACTCTGGTGAAGCCTTTTCTTGATGGTTGACTTTGACACACATACACTTACCTCCTGGAGAGTGTTCTTCATCTGGCCAACTTTTGTGAAGGGGGTTTTCTTCACCAGGGAAAATTCTTCAGTCATCCTCCACAGTTGTTTTCCTTGGTCTTTTGGCGTTGCTGAGCTCACCGGTGCGTTCCTTCTTTTTAAGAATAGTCAGGTAAAGCAATGTTTTCCAGCTCACTCCTGCATGTGCGCCTGGACTAAATTTGGACACATCCACATAGTATGCAAAAGGAAGAGAATGTCCAGCGCTGACTTGTGAATAAGGGACTTCTTTATTGGAACATAATAGTTGCCATAGGTAACAACAAAGATTCAAGTATCATGACTCGTTTTGGCCCTTGGTCATACCTGACTAAGCGTCAATCTATTTTACTTGAATCTTTGTTGTTTCCTATGGCAACTATTATGTTCCAATAAAGAAATCCTTTTTTCACGAGTCAGCGCTGGACATTCTTTTCCTTTTGCATTCTTTTTAAGAATGTTCCAAACAGTTGTTTTGGCCACGTCTAATGTTTTGGCTATTTCTCTGATGGGTTTGTTTTGTTTTTTCAGCCTAATGATGGCTTGCTTCACTGATAGTGACAGCTCTTTGGATCTCATCTTGAGAGTTGACAGCAACATATTCCAAATGCAAATAACACACTTGAAGTGAACTCTGGACCTTTTATCTGCTCATTGTAATTGGGATAATGAGGGAATAACACACACCTGGCCATGGAACAGCTGAGAAGCCAATTGTCCCATTACTTTTGGTCCCTTAACAAGTGGGATGCACATATGCAAACTGTTGTAATTCCTATACTGTTCACCTGATTTGGATGTAAATACCCTCAAATTAAAGCTGACAGTCTGGAGTTAAAGCACATCTTGTTCGTTTTATCTCATATCCATTGTGGTGGTGTATAATGCCAAAAATGTTAGAATTGTGTCGATGTCCCAATATTTATGGACCTGACTGTATATGATTTTCCTGACACCTGGTTGGTTGTAAGGGATAGAGCTTAATGGGATAGAGCTTAATGTTGCAGTGTAAATTAAGTGCATCTGACATTAGACAAACCGTGGTAAACTAATGTCATTCTCCACTGTTAGCATTTCCTTTTCTCTACCGACATGCAGAAAATGCATGCTCAGCCAGTCGGTGGCCAAAGCAGATCGTCGTTGCTTATCTTTACCTCCCCTGGTAAAACTGCTCTGCAGATGATGTTCTGAACACATTTCAGGCAGTTTACACTTCACAGCCAGTGTAGTGTGCTCAGATTGTCATCAGCCGAGCAGGGAAAGCTACTTAACCAGGGGATGTAAGTGGAAACAGCAGAGTGCTAGAGTGGTGGCGATGGACTTAGTAAGCAGAAGACAGGTAAAGCATAGTGTATTAAATATAAATAACCATAATCAAAATTTCTTCTATGGCATTCTTTGCTCCCCAAGAGCTAGTTTTGTTTTTCACATTTGAGCCAATCCTTTGGGAGGCCACTTTAAGTATGTGCAACAATAGCATAATCTCTGAATTTGTTAGTTTTACTTTTGTTATATTAGTACAATAATAGAAAAACCATATAGGGTATCGTTTTAATCGCATTGACCTACAGAAAAGAGAACCTGACATTAGTGCATTATATAAAAGTGCATATAAAAATAAAATAAAAAACACCCAAAGTTTGCACAATTGCGGTTTGCGTTTTGCCCCCCCCCCCCCCCACACACACACACACAAATATTATTTTTATTTTTTTGTTTTGACATACATTATATGGTAAAATAAAATGTCAATAGAAAGTAAAACTGGTTGCACAAAAACCGGCCTGCAGAATAAAATAAATAAATAAAAATAAGGGTTATGGCTCTTAAAAGGGGAAGAGAAAAAAATAAAAATAAAAATTGGCTGTGTTCTTAAGGGGTTAAGTCTGTTAACCCCTAAAGGAGATAACTAATTTTATCTTTTTCACCTGAGTTATGCGCCAACTACCATATTTATTTGAAGTGTGTGTGTGTGTATAGACGTATTTAAAAAATCATTATTATTTCTGTATCCATAGGCCAAAGAAAGCATAGAACAACTTGTTTACTTGTGCCAAACAGACAAGGAGGAAGTAAAAGTGGCTGCCAAACACAGTCTGATACTTTTTGGTAAGTTAAAGTTTTTTTTTCTTTTTTAATCAAAACATTTGTGGTCCTGTAAAATAACTAAATATATGTGGATCCTATTTTATTTACAGGATGAACATCTTGGGAAAATAAAAATGTTCCAATACAGAATTGTAAAATGTTCTTTATGATGTGTGTTCTTTATTACTGGTGTGCTTATCAGAGGTGAATCTCCTTTTCATTATGGTGAGAAATAGGAAATAATCCAAAACTTGTACTGTTGTTGACCAGACAATTTTTTGTACAGCTGACATTTTTAGTTGGTTACCCTGTTATACCTGGTGCAGGACTGAAGAGGAAGTGCATTACTTAGAGGAAGTGCATTACATAGAGGAAGTGCATTACATAGAGGAAGTGCATTACATAGAGGAAGTGCATTACATAGAGGAAGTGCATTACATAGAGGAAGTGCATTACTTAGAGGAAGTGCATTACTTAGAGGAAGTGCATTACTTAGGGCTTATTTTCTGACAATCATGTAATCTTTTTGTTGCAGTATGAGGGCTTTTTGTGAGACAAGTGTCAGCTTTGCATACAGATGTAGCGCCCTTTTACAGACTTCTGCAGGACTTTATCACATTAGCAGAGCAGGCTGTGGTTCTTAGCAGGCCATCAGCAAAAAAGGTGAGGAGCAATGCATAAAGTACTGTATGCATCTCTGCTCACTACTGTATGGTACATTTGCCAGGCTGGAAAACCTCTTGGATGCCTTTTGTTTTTTAACTCATGGATGTTCCAATGTGGGAATTGTATTTGCAGTTGTAATTTTAATTTTTTATTTTTTTAAGAAACATTCTGGTATTTTTTTTTTGTGTTGCCTATATAGTGCAGCATATGCCTTAAAGGGGTATTCCAGGAAAAAACTTGAGATATATATATCTCAACTGGCTTCCAGAAAGTTAAACAGATTTGTAAATTACTTCTATTAAAAAATCTTAATCCTTCCAGTAGTTATCAGCTGCTGAAGTTTTTCTTTCCTTTCTGACAACAGTGCTCTCTGCTGACACCTCTGCTTGTCTCAGGAACTGTTTAAAGCATTAGAGGTTTGCTATGGGGATTTGCTCCTATTCTGGACAGTTCCTGAGACAAGCAGAGGTGTCAGAAGAGAGCACTGTTGTCAGACAGAAAAGTACAACTCAACTTCAGCAGCTGATTACTGCTGCAAGGAATTAGATTTTTTAATAGAAGGAATTTACAAATTAGTAGAAAAGGAGTTGATCGGCTCACCCGAGCCCCCAGTGCACGGCAATTCTCAAGACAAGCAGCACAATAGAAGAATGTAGACAGCACATAAAATCCGGAGTTTGATATCTCATTAAAAGCTCCATAGAAAGGCAGGTAGGGGAGTACATCAGGCAATATCACGTACAGTTTCCAGCTTGAAGATGGGTCCCTTCACGCCAACGCGTTTCGGGTCAAGGACCCTTAATCATGACATGTCTATTGTGCTAATTTACAAATCTGTTTAACTTTCTGGAGCCAGTTGATATAAAAAATAAAAAAAAAGTTTTCCTGGAATACCACTTTAATAAGTGACTAAAGCAGTGGTCCTTGTGTATGCCTTGTGCTTACCTCTTTTAGCTGATATGGCAGGCTTGAGTTGATATCCATGTTGGATGTAAATAGATCAGTAAAATCCCTTGCTCATGCTGCCTACCTTTTCAATAAATCCTCTGGCTTTTTCCAGATTGGGTGGGGTCTTTGATCATTGCACCTGATCATCTTATTAACCTGCAAGTTCTTGAGTTTATCCAGGTGAACTCATTTGACTCATAAGTGGGTTGGTGTTAGTTCACACTACATGCAATTTGGATGGGTTTTCTTATTCATAGTGTGTTTTTTTTAGAACAGTATTGTCATTTGGCAAAAGTGATATCACCTATAATCACAATTAAGGTGTTTTATGAAGATCTGAAGATCATGTATGCTGGTTTTTACTGCAATTTTCCAAGATCACAATAAAAATGTGTTACCACAGCCACGGGAAATATAACAAATAGAGATAGCAAATGCAACTGGGAGTGGAGCTATCTAAAAGCTAGTAGGATAGGATCAGGTAGGTGACGATATCCTGCAGTTCATTGGAAGTCAGCTGACCCAGAACTGACATCCTGCTCTGCCACATGAAGCACTGGGAGGTTTGGAGAGTCAGACTGGTGACCTCATTACCAGGTTACTGTAATAAAACACACAGATGCACACGTTAGAGGCCTTAATAATATCTATCCATCTGATTTCTATTAATGTTCTCCCCCATCACAGCTAATGACTAGTTTTGTTTTTTTTCTTTTCTCAGTAAAATGTGAGACCAGCATTGAAAGTATTTCCAATTTGTAACTCTGAATTATTTATTTATTTTTTCATTTTTCCAAAATGTTCCACTTTTTTTTAAAGAAAAGTTTTTTTTCACCATGGCTCCAAAACATCAGAAAATTTTACACATCTAATTCCAACAAATTAGACTCTGTGCCATTATTGACATAAGTAGATGTATGCTTTAAAGGACATCTTTCATCAAAAAACTTTTGATATATTATAGATTAATGTATGCAGAACAACTTTCCAATAGCATGTTATTAAAAAATATGCTTCTTTCTATTTAATTTTCCACTATGAAAAAATGACCACTACGGGCCTCCCTACCAGTCCATGCCGCAAGTCTTTTTATTATAGATTTTAGACTCATGCAGGAGTCCTAAATCTCAAACCTGCCAGGGAGCAGTGCTGAGCTTGTCTGTGTCCTGGCTGCAGTCCGAGATTTAGGACTGCAACATGAAACTGAAATCTATTTTAAAAAAAAATAAGGCTTGCAGCCAGGACTGGTAGGGAGGCCCCTAGTGGTCATTTTTTCAAAGTGGAAAATTAAATAGAAAGAAGCATATTTTTTTGATAACATGCTATTGGAAAGTTGTTCTGCATACATTAATCTATAATATATCAAAAGTTTTTTTGATCAGAAGTACTCTTCAAAAAAAAAAATGCAGTCTGAAAGGTGATCTGGGAACTGGGAGGTCTAGTGAAGCAACAGAAATGCATGCCTCTACATAATTTTGGCACATCCATGACTGTGTGCCACACAGAAGTCCATGAGCTGGTGTAGATTTTCACTTTAATTAACATGGCATGGGTTATAGTAAATTTGTCTGTGCACATGAGGCCACTACTTGCTAAACTCCAATCAAATTTTTTTTTCTAGAAGAAAACTAGCATACCGTATTTTTCGCCCTAAAGGACACACCGGCGTATAAGACGCACCCTATCTTTAGGTTCAAAATCTAAAAAATTAAAGATTTTGAACCCAATAGTGGTCTTCAACCTGCGGACCTCCAGATGTTGCAAAACTACAACTCCCAGCATGCAGGGAGTTGTAGTTTTGCAACATCTGGAGGTCCGCAGATTGAAGACCACTGCATAGGAGGTAGTACTCGCGTGTCCCCGCCGCTCCGGACCCGTCACCGCTGCCCTGGATGTCGCTCCATCGCTGTCGCCGTGTCCCCGTTGCTCCGGAACGTCTCTGCTGCCGGCCGGGTATCCTCGCTCTCCATCGCCATCATCACGTTGTTACGCACGCCGACGCACGTACGCGACGATGTGATGACGAGGAAGGAAAGCGCCGGCCATACAGGGGATCCCTGAACGGAGAAGGCACCGAGGAGGCAGGTAAGGTCCCTCCCGGTGTCCTGTAAGCACTAACCCGGCTATTCAGTCGGGCTGTTCGGGACCGCCACGGTGAAATTGCGGCGGTCCCGAACAGCCCGACTGAACAGCCGGGTTAGTGTCACTTTCCCTTCAGACGCGGCGGTCAGCTTTGATTGCCGCGTCTGAAGGGTTAATACAGGGCATCACCGCGATCGGTGATGTCCTGTATTAGCCGCGGGTCCCGGCCGTTGATGGCCGCAGGGACCGCCGCGATAGGGGTGAATTCGCCGTATAAGACGCACCGACTTTTTCCCCCCAGTTTTGGGGAAGAAAAAGTGCGTCTTATACGGCGAAAAATACGGTACATCCCCCAATGTGTCTACTGTAAGGTTCGACAAACCTGAATATAATGTTGATTCCTTTAGTCTTGTAACCGTGATTAAACTGTCATACCAGACTTATCTGGGGAATGGGGACAAGTTTTACAGGACTAAATGGATCTTATATTATATTTGGGTAGTCAACTAGTAACTAGGGATGTAAGAAAAAATCGATTCTCGCGATAATCGCGATTTTTCATTTGCCGATACAGAATCGATTCAAAATATTTTTGAATCGATTCTTTTAGGGATGTGGAATTTTTAATAAAACGCACTTTTCTTACCTGCCAACGAGCCCCCGGAGCTCCGGTACAGGTGTTGGGTCCCCGGGCTGTATTCTTCTTACTTCCTGTTAGTCCGGCACGTCACATGGAGCTTCAGCCTATCACCAGCCGCAGCGATGTCCCGCCTCCGCTGGTGATAGGCTGAAGCTCCATGTGACGTGCCGGACTAACAGGAAGTAAGAAGAATACAGCCCGGGGACCCAACACCTGTACCGGAGCTCCGGGGGCTCGTTGGCAGGTAAGATAAAGTGCGTTTTATTTTATTTTGCAGCACCGGAGTACTAGATCGCCGCTGTCAAAGCTGACAGCGGCGTCTATTGGGATCTATGAATGCTCCCAGGTGGGCGATATATCGCGATGTATCGTCACCTAGACGGTATCGCGATATATCGCGATATATCGAATCGCCACACTGGTATCGCGATTCGAATCGAATCGCCAAATTCTTGGCGATTCACACCCCTACTAGTAACATGTTCGCAGTCCACGCAATAGAGGCTAGTGGTCTGGCAATACATCTACTGTCACTATCTACACTTTTCTCAGACACCTGTGCTTCACCTCCACATTGCTCTGCCATTTGTGTTTTAATTTATCCATTTAAAGAAGAGTAAAAGTAATAGCGGCATCAGTCGTGAAATCTCTGTTACTTTATTGCAAGATAGTGCACATTAATACAAGCAGCGGGGGTAGCAGACAAACTGGGGCATTCCTGGGACAGAGGTTTTGTGCGTCCTTTACTCACCTCCTAGTGCTGGCTCGAGGAAGTACATGTGGACACACACAACTGCTATGCCAGGAGCACCCCTGTTTGTCTACTGCTTGTATCGATTTTGCAATAACATAAGCGTTCAGGACTGATGCGGGTCACTATTGCTTTTATTATTCTCTGAATGGATAGTAACACATTTGGCCCCTTGTAAGTTTTTGTGGGACTGAAAAGCGCAAACAGCCAGGCTTTTCAGTCTCGACAAATAATTATAGAAAATGAGCCAAACATGCCACAAGTTGACTGCGTTTGGCACATTTTACTCTGTGGCCTGCTATGGGTATGCCACAGTATACATCTGCATCCTTTTTTGACAGGTTGCCAACATATACACTAAATATTCAGGACAACCGTAATGGGAACCTAGCCTATAACATTTTCTTGCTCTTACTGTTTTTCTCCACTGCCTCTAGCGAGCTGGCAGAGCAATCTACAGCAAAAGGAATGAGATATGCTAAGCAGCCCCTCACAGTTCAGCAGGGAGTTGCTTCTACATTACAGAAGCAGTAAAAGGAGAGGAGATGAGCTGCAGCTTCTTTATGTGAAACTGTGTGACCGTGCAGGGAAAGCTGAGGGGATAAAAAGCTACATACCGGATAAGAATGTTGTGGAATGAATAGGAAGGGCAGCAAAGTGCAAAAACACATAAGTGCATTTATTTTTTATTTTTACTGAAGCCTAGTAAAATATCTGGATATTGAAATGTTATGAACAAAGACGGACTTTATAATCAACTTTGCCAGAATTTTTTATACCTTGATGTCCTAAAAAGGATACATTGTTTGCCTAGAGATCACAGTACGTACGGACTTTTCCTTCTAGCTGTATATAAATAATTCTGTTGTAGCTTTTTTCTGTAAGCCATTGTGTCTGTGAACATTTCTTAAAGGGGTACTCCGCTCTCAGCATTTGGAACAAACTGTTCCGAACGCTGGAGCTGGCGCAGCGAGCTCGTGACCTCATAGTCCCGCCCCCCTCATGATGTCTCGCCCCCTCAATGCAAGTCGATGGGAGGGGGCGTGACAACCATTATGCCCCCTCCCATAGACTTGCATTGAGGGGGGGGTGTGTGTAATGAGGGGGCGGGGCTATGGAGTCACAGGCTTCCTGCTCCAGCGTTCGGAACAATTTGTTCCAAACGCTGAGCAGCGAAGTATCCCTTTAAGGACTGAATGTATTTATCACTATTAGAGGTGAAAATTATTAATTATGGTCAAAGTATAGTGTCTTGTGTTTCAGTTTTGTTGTTGTTTTGCATTTTAACATAGGAGAAGATGGTAAAACTGCTTGCCGGCATTTGGAGGAAACTCTAGGAAATCTGCCTCGACTTTTTTCACCTGGAGCAATGGCAAGCACAGCATTCTAAGCCAGGCCCTACATTTGGGATATTCTGTAGACCCTACTAGAAGAAAAAAAAGGCACATGAAAGGAATTTCTCAAGATGTGAGAAGGTGTACATGACAGTATTACTAAGTTTTTTTTTTTTTTTTCTACTGTGGACAGCTGTGTGGTAGATGCTGATGGAAAGCTTTATTAAAATGACCTACCTCGGACAATTCCAATGTTTTATGAAGCTTAAGAGCAAGAGAACAAAGCAAGATGTGTAATGAGCATCAACTACTACTTAATGTTCCAATATACAACCCATGTGTTCCTTTGTGTGGAATAATGCAATATGCAATCAGAGAGCTTGCAACATGGAAAGGCGCCTGCTCAGTGATGTTTAAATGTAGATTTTATTAATGTATATGGCATAAAACTTCAGTCTCATTCTGTAAAGATCTGCCATGCATGCATGCACGCATTGCAGTACACATGTAAGTATATTAGCCTGCAGTATAAGTGGCCACTATTATTTTTGTAAGGAATGCCACCAGCCCATGTGCAGTGGTTCTTTAAACTGAATTCTATATTTTTGTTTTTAATAGGCAATACCACGAGGAAAATGGATTGACAGAAATCTCCTTTCCAGTGATATTCAGACTTTATTTATATCGATAAATTTGTCTTATGATTTTTTTTTTTATAATACTACCAGTCTTTATCACAGTTATAAAATGACAGTGCCATGTTTTTGTCTAACATTCTGCTTTAGATTTATAAATGGGATATCAATCTGCTGACACTCTTGATTAGAATATATATAGAATATTTTTTTATTCTTTAATTCGCCCCTTTTAAATAAGTTAAAAAAAAAAAATTGGTAAAGTGTCATTGACATTTAAAACAACCTTTGACATGCCCAGACCATTGTACGCTACAGGCCTGTGAAATTATAAGCGCCACACGCCGGCCAGAAGGTGCACCCTTTTATGCTGCTCCGACTATTGGAGAGAAAAGGTCTGGGTTGATTGACAGCCTGGAAATGAGACACGCGCTACTGTGCACTCCACTCAGCTGTAACTCATATTCACTGCCATCTCAACTTTATTTTAAAGTTGTTTTAAATGACAGTAACACTTTAAGTCTAAAAGCAAAAGTGCTGGTAAGGCTGCCATGCTATCAGAAATAATAAAGCTAAAGCCTTCCAAATGGTGTTTAATAGTTAAATGAATGGGCACAACCATCCCTCTGAATACTCCTAATGACTTACATTGCACAGTATATCATTTTCCACACATTAAGAGTGTTTTTGTATGTTGTTTGCTTTTTAAGCAAAGTAAATACAGTGTGTCACTTTTAAATTTTTAATCCAAACCTAAAAGGAAATCCTTACATAGTTTTCTTATTGGACAATTCTGCGTATTTAATAAAAAAAACATATGTATATATGAAGATGTGTCTTGGGTGCAGCAAAATAATGTATTTTTCATGTTTAAATTAGTATTTTAACTTATCTTTTCTCCTAGGCTTTGCCTAACAGTTGAATAAACCTAAAATGCCTAGAAAAGCTTACAGGCCTGGCCCTCATGGCGCATGTTGTGCTGTGTTGTACCTCAGAGGTGCCATCTTCTTGTAAATTATTCTATTCAGACACAATGCTAAGACTTGGAATGCACAAGAAGGAGACATGCACAGAAAATATGGAAAAGGTCTATGCATTTTCCTATACAAAATGAATAAAAAAAGGTAACCAAAGAGAGCAGGGATTTATATACATGTGTGTGTGTGTGTGAAACTAGTCGCATACATTAGTGTGATTTTGGCCCACAAAATACTTCAAATCTTAAAGGTTCTGTAGGCTTCTTCTATGAATCATGATCTTCAGTTCTTTCCATATACTCTGCTCAAAAAAATAAAGGGAACACTTAAACAACACAATGTAACTCCAAGTCAATCACACTTCTGCGAAATCACACTGTCCACTCAGGAAGCAACACTGATTGACAATCAATTTCACATGCTGTTGTGCAAATGGAACAGACAACAGGTGGAAGTTGTAGGCAATTAGCAAGACACCCCCAATAAAGGTGTGGTTCTGCAGGTGGTGACCAAAGACCACTTCTCATTTCCGATGCTTCCTGCTGATATTTTGGTCACTTTTGAATGCTGGCGGTGCTTTCACTCTAGCAAGAGACTGAGTCTACAGCTCGCACAAGTGGCTCAGGTAGTGCAGCTCATCCAGGATGACACATCAATGCAAGCTGTAGCAAGAAGGTTTTCTGTGTCTTCACACTGAGCCCATGTGACAGAGTCTGGAGATGCGTGGAGAACTTTCTGCTGTCTGCAACATCCTCCAGCATGACCGGTTTGGCGGTGGGTCAGTAATGGTGTGGGGTGGCATTTTTTTGGGGGGCCGCACAGCCCTCCATGTGCTTGCCAGAGGTAGCCTGACTGCCATTAGGTACTGAGATGAGATCCTCAGACCCCTTGTGAGACCATATGCTGGTGCAGCAGTTGGCCCTGGGTTCCTCCTAATGCAAGACAAGGCTGGACCTCATGTGGCTGGAGTGTGTCAGCAGTTCCTGCAAGAGGAAGGCATTGATGCTATGGACTGGCCCGCCCATTCCCCATACCTGAATCTGATTGAGCACATCTGAGACATCATGTCTCGCTCCATCCACCAACGCCATGTTGCACCCTTGACTGTCCCGGAGTTGGCAGATGCTTTAGTCCAGGTCTGAGAGGACATTCCTCAGGAGACCATCCGCCACCTCTTACGGAGAATGCCCAGGCATTGTAGGGAGGTCATACGGGCACGTGGCCACACACACTACTGAGCCTCATTTTGACTTGTTTTAAGGACATAACATCAAAGTTGGATCAGCCTGTAGAGTGGTGTTCCACTTTGATTTTGAGTGTGACTCCATATCCAGACCTCCATGGGTTGATAAATTTGATTTTTATTGATCGTTTTTGTGTGATTTTGTTGTCAGCACATTCAACTATGTAAAGACGAAAGTATTTCATACGATTAGTTCATTCATTCAGATCTAGTATGTGTTCTCTTTGTGATATCTTGATTTTTTTGAGGAATGTACTTTCAATGAGATTTAAAACTCAGGTGATTAGCTGTGCTATTCTAGTAGCTTTATTTTCATTATTTGAAAATACTTAAAAGTTTTGTTAGCTGTGTTTTTAGGCTCATTTAGGGAGATTTATCAAAACCTGTGCACAGGAAAAGCTAAACGGTTTGTTTGTTTTTATTTTTCAAAAAAAAAAAAAAAAAAAATCTTATTAATTGCTATAAGCAATTGGTCACCTTAACACTGTACAGGTTTTGAGAAATCTCCCCAATTTTCTTGCTGAAATATCCACTCATCTTCATTTCATCTTCATCAACCTGGTAGATGACAGCAGATTTTTGTCAAGAATGTCTCAGTAATTTTGCCCAATCATCCTTTTTTCAATTATGTAACATAGTTCATAAGATTGAAAAAAAGACCAGAGTCCATCAAGTTCAACCTATATCCCTAATGAGTCCCTACTGAGTTGATCCAGAGGAAGGCAAAAAACCTTCATACTAGAGGTAAAAATTCCTTCCCGACTCCAATTATGGCAGTCAGAATAAATCTCTGGATCAACGTTCTGTCCCTATAAATCTAATATACATAACCAGCAATGTTATTATACTCCAAAAATGCATCCAGACCCATTTTAAACTCTTACAGATCTCACCATGACCACCTCCTCAGTCAGAGAATTCCACAGTCTCACTGCTCTTACAGTAAAGAACCCCCCTCTGTGCTGGTGTAGAAACCTTCTTTCCTCCAAGACGTAGAGGATGCCCCCTTTATAATTGATATAGTCCTGGGGATAAATAGATCATGGGAGAGATCTATGTAAGGCCCCCTGATATATTTATACAGAGTTATTAGGTCTCCCCTAAGCCCTCTTTTTTCTAAACTAAATAACCCTAATTCTGATAATTTTTCTGGGTACTGTAGTCCTCCCATTCCTCGTGTTACCGCAGTTGCCCGTCCTTGAACCCTCTCCAGCTCCACTATATCTTTCTTGTACACTGGTGCCCAGTACTGTATACAGTATTCCATGTGTGGTCTGACTAGTGATTTGTACAGCGGTAGAATTATTTCCTGGCTAATGTGAAATTAGCCAGTACAATTTGCTGAAAAGCAGCCCTACACCATGATGTTTCCACCTCCAAACTTCACTGTTGGTATGTTTTTTTAGGGTGATATGCAATGCCATTTCTCCTCCAAACATGGGTGAAGATTTATCAAACCTATGTTGAGAGAATGGTGCAGTTGCCTATAGCAACAAGATTGCGTCTTTCATTTTTAAAATGCCTCTGAAAAATAAAAGCCATGTGGTTGCTATGGGCAACTGCCCCCCCCCCCCCCAAACAGTTACATCCAAACAGTTACAGTTTGCAATCATCTGACTACACTATATTCTCCAAGTAATTTACTGGCTTTTCCAAATGTTGTGCATCAAACTTAAAGGGGTACTCGGCCCCTAGACCGGAGCTCCGTGCAGCTAATGACAAGCAGGTGCAGGGGTTCCCAGCGGCAGGACACCTGCAATCAAACATCTTATCCCCTATCCTTTGGATAGGGGATAAGATGTCTAGGGGTGGAGTACCCCTTTAACCCATTCTCGCTATAGGATGTATGCATACTTCTCGGCACCCGACACGTTCGCGCGCTGGGACGAGATCAGTGGCGGGACCCGGCTGTCAATCACAGCCGGAGTCCCGCCTCAGCTTCCAGGGCCGCAATCGCGCCGGTCTCGGCAGCATTAACCCCATAGATGCCATGATCAATCCTGATCACGACATCTATGGTGTTGACAGGGGGAGCGCATTCCCCCTGTTCACAAACGGCTGCACCGCAATACGATCGCGGGTCGCCGTTGGCTGCTATGGCAGCAGGAGCTCAGATCATGACCTCCTGTCTGCCTCCTAAGGAAGCCTGTGAGATCCAGCCACAGGCTTGATCGCACAGGCTGTACTGTGCTCCAGTACAAATGTATTGCAGAATAGTATAACCTGTAAAAAATTAAATCACGCCAAAAAGTTTCTAGTTTTTCACAATATTTTGGAGCTTCTCACAAAAAATGCTGTGTGTCAACAAAAATGCAGCACTTATATAAAGTACAATATGTCACGAGAAAACAATCAGAATATCGCTCCGCTCAGAAAAAGCGTTCTAAAGTTATTACCGTTTAAAGAGACCCCGTCGAATATAAAAAAAAAAAGTCATTAAGGTAAAAAAAAATGGCTCCGTCCTTAAGGGGTTAAGCGGGATTTAATGTGCTTTTTTTATTTATTCGGCAATAGTGTCTTGCTTGGGGAGCATGCATACAGGCTTTGGCGGCGGAATGCATTACTTACTGTTTTCTTTAAAGAGTACCTCTTATGATCTTGTTAAATGTTATAATCTTCCCAGTTCACTGCCCCCATCATGATAAACCTCCTTTATTTTTAGAATTTTTTAGTTTTCTACCTTGACATTGCTCTGTATTTTCTGCCCAGTCTGTCAGAGTCACAGACTGGGAAGGGGCGCTACCCAGCAGGCGTGACATAATCTGAAGTCATACAGGGGAGAACTTCCTCCCTCACTCTGCTACACACAGCCCAGAGCTGTTCAGTTTGAGCATAGTGTCGGGTGTGTCCATTTTTGAGTTCCCCTAGCCTTCCACACAGAGCAGTGCAGGAGTTCCTTCAGCCTGGCAGGCTCCTGGGGAGGGCTTTTCCTGCATGGAGCCCCTGGCTTCTACCTCTCGTTCCCGGCTGGCGAGGGGGGGGAAGACAGTGTCTACAGCCGGTTCCAAGGTCGGGGTGAGACGTTCCAGCAGGGCCCGCAGAAATGTGGAGTCTGCTCCCCCGTCCAAACTCGAGGGACGCAAGGCTAGAGGAAAGAGCAGTGGACCTTCGGCTACCCCGGAACCCCTGCAATGGGGGGGGGGGGGGGGACGGGGTCCAAGAGAGTCTCTGGCAACGTATGGGTCACGGATCCAAGCCAAGATGGCGGAGTATGAAGAGTTGGGCAGAAAACTTAGGAGCCTGAGGGAAGACCTGAAGTTTTCACGCTACCAGGCTGGCCATGCCTCTGCAGGTAAGAGGCAGAAGTTTACTGCTCAGGAGCGGGCTGTGAAGATTGAGGTGGAGGAGGCCCGAAGAAACATTACTGGGGGTGCAGGGTTCTTTAACCCCTTAACGCATATGGACGTTTATGAACGTCCGTAAGCATCTCTTGAGGTATGACACGCTCAGCAGGTGAGCGCGCATCATACCCAATGGGTCTCGATTGCTATAAGCAACCAGGACCCGTGGCTAATGCCGGACATCGCCGATCGGGCTGATTGCAGTAAAATCGAAATGTCCTGATCAGCTAGGACGCAGCAGAAGGGTCCCTTACCTGCCTCCTGCGTGTCCGAACGGCGATTGATTTCTCCAAGCCTGAAATCCAGGCTTGAGCAATCAACCGCCGATAACACTGATCCCTGCCATTGAATGCAATGGCAGTGATCTGTGTATTGAATCAATGTACTGCATGTTATAGTCCCCTATGGGGGCTATAACATTGCAAAAAAAAAGTGAAAAAAAAGTTAATAAAGATCATTTAACCCCTTCCCTAATAAAAGTTTGAATAACCCCCCTTTTCCCAATAAAAAAACTGTAAATAAAAATAAACATATGTGGCATCGCCGCATGTGTAAATATGTTTGAACTATAAAAATAAATCGCAAAAAATAAATTGAACTATAAAAATAAATGCGCAAAAAAATTCCAAAGTCCAAAATAGCGTATTTTTGGTCACTTTTTATACCATAAAAAAAATGAATAAAAAGCGATCAATAGTCTGATCAAAATAAAAATGGTAACGATAAAAACTTCAGATCACGGTGCAAAACAATGAGCCCTCATACCGCCCCGTACATGGAGAAAGAAAAAAGTTATAGGGGTCAGAATAGGACAAATATAAACATATAAATTTTTCCTGCATGTAGTTATGATTTTCTTCAGAAGTAATACAAAAACAAACCTATATAAGTAGGGTATAATTTTAACCGTATGGACCAACAGAATAAACATAATGTGTCATTTTTACCGAAAAAAGTACTGCGTAGAAACGGAAGCCACCATAAGTTACAGAATGTCGTTTTTTCTTCCATTTTGTCGCACAATTATAATTTTTTTTCGTTTCACTGTAGATTTTGGGGTAAAATGACTGATGTCCTTACAAAGTAGAATTGGTGGCGCAAAAAAAAAGCAATCATATGGATTTTTAGGTGCAAAATTGAAGGTGTTATTATTTTTAGAAGTTGATGAGGAAAAAACGAAAAATCAAAAACTGAAAAACCCTCCATCCTAAAGGGGTTAAAGAAAAGCTGTCAGATATTTTCTCCCGCACTATCCACATGTACTGGTGGATAGGGCGGGAGACGCTGATTAAAACGAGCCCTACCTTGCCCGGATCCGCCTGGCCGTTCGCTCACAATTGTGGTTTTATTCTATGTGTATATCTTGCTGTAACTGGCACGGGCGGGGCTTCTGCAGGTTAACTAGCACTGACGTCAGCGCCGCTTATGAATATTAATTCCTCCCTCCCTCCAGTTAGGAGTGGTGAAGAGAGGGAGAGCTGGAGGAAGGGGGGGATGAATATTCATAAGCGGTGCTGACGTCAGTGCCAGTTAACCTGCATAAGCCCCGCCCATTCCAGTTACAGCAAGATATACACATAGATTAAAAGTACAATTGTGGGCGAATGGCCGTTGGAATCAGCGTCTCCCGCACTATCCATCAGTACATGTGGATAGTGCAGGAGAAAATATCTTACAGTTTTCCTTTAAAGAAAAACTTTCTAATGATGAGAGATTTAAAGACATGCATGCATGTGCAGACAGCCATGAGGACAGCAGTGAGGAGGAAGAGGGAGGGGAGGAAGGTGACGGAGAATCAGGTGCAGGTGAAGCTGTGGAGAGTGAGGGGGATGCTGTCCCTAGTGCATGTGACCCCGAGCCCCCCCAAGATAGCTACACTGAGCCCAAGTGGCATTGCCTTCCAGTGATGGTGAGATGGAGGATAACGGTGAAGAGGACCCGGTTAGTAGGGGTTTGCTGAGAGCTATTGTGCAGCAAGAGTCACCCACCCGCTGTGAGGACTTTGCCTTTGGTGAAGATCTTGGCAAGGATGATTTGGTAAAGAAAATGAAAAAGAGGCAGAAAGTTCAGGAAACTGAATCTTTTGTGTTTCATCCTTTCAAGCAGTCTGGGCCAGCTGTGAAGTTGGTTCAGGCTGCTGGGCCCCCCAAACTGCCAGACCCCGTTCCTGTTGTGGACCGGGGCCAGCATGGCATCCAAGATGGCTGAGGATGCTATAAAGACAGCTTGTGGCTCTGGTGCTGTGGGATCGCCCCAGAGTGGCGGGGGCGTATCCAAGCACCAGAGGCAAGCTATGCTGTTGTTTACTCAGGGAGCGGTTCCCTGAGTGTTGCGGGTGTTGCTGGCAATGCAGGGCACTCCCCTGTGAGGGGGGAGGTGTCCGGGTGCCGGTGGAGGAAAGCGGTCGGTCTGTGTTCTCGGGGTGGGGGCAGTCCTTTGAGTACTATATGTTCTGTGGGCGCTGCGGGGCACTCCTCTTTGAGGGGGAGGAGTGTCTTGGCATCGGAGTCCACTGCAGAGCCTGTGCGGATGGGCAAAGCTGGCATGGTGGGGATTCCCTGCGTGTCAGAGAGTGTGGGTGGAGCTGGGGTTTGCCCGGTGGGGCAGCTTCAGACTCCAGAAGGCACATCGCCCATGGAGGAGGAGCCGTTAGCATCAACACCAGCAGCAGCTAAGCCAGCAAAGAACACCTTAATAAAACAAAGTCCAAAGTGGATACAGCACCAAACAGCTGAGGACTCAATCTTGTAGATGGAGTGAGACTTTATTTGCTATCCATGTGCAATGTTTCGGCAACAAACTGCCTTTTTCAAGCATGAAAAAGGCAGTTTATTTGCTATCCATGTGCAACGTTTCTGCAACAAAGTCTCACTCCATCTACAAGCTTGAGTCCTCAGCTGTTTGGTGCTGTATCCACTCTGGACTTTTGTATGCCTTTCCGGGTTGGCATTCCCGGATAATTACTTGCACACGCTGATTGGATCGGTGCTGTCTCTCCACCTTTTACCTTAATAAAACCAGCTATACTACAAGTCCCAGCCAGCCCAGGATATGTTAGGACTCTAAGAGTGTAGAATGTGTGAATGATGGGTGTAGTCGTGCTGTGGATTAGAGGAGTGTATGTGGGAGTGTCAGTGGGGTTCAGGGGGGGTCCCTGTCTCCGTCCGGCTCTGGAGGCCACTTGCAACAGCGCCTCCTGGAGGCTCTGTGTAGGGGCGACGGGTCGATCCAGGTAGAGGGAAGGGGTGAGGTCGACCTGTCTTACTGGATAGGGAGGCACGGTTTGGGGGCTTTCCAAGAGCGGAATGGGGAGGTGGTCTGGTCCCTCCCAACACCCGGGCAGGACAATAACCATAGGAATGTGGTCCGTCTGATATGGAGGGGCAAGGATGTGTGCCTACCTCGCGCTAAAGTGGTTGAGCTCCTCCTTCAGATGGAATTCAGGGCGAGTGACATCTTTGCCCTGATTCACCCCTATGGTTCGTATGAGTTTAACGTCAGTTTCGTTGGGCCAGAGGGTCTCGAACTCTTCTGGTCAAACTACAAAGTGGCGAAAAACTAACCTGGCTGGCGGGATTTTGCTGTAAAGGTGAACTCTGTCAAGAAAGTGATCATTTTGACCCATAACGAGTCACTTTCTTGTTATGACATCATGACATGTTTCGGACGGTATGGGGATGTGACGGACATGCCCAAGAAAAACTTGGATGAGCACGGGATCTGGTCCGGGGCCTGGACGTTTTCCATCAAACTCAAGCGTTCAGGGAGTACGGTTGCCCACGTTCCTTCAGCTGCCTTCCTTGGACGCGATAGGATCCAGATTTTCTACTAGGGGCAGCCTAAGGTCTGTCACAGGTGTGGCAGCCCCACCCACTTTAGCGCAGCCTGTACTGTACTCCGCAACCTGTAGGCAGATCCGGTGTCACCTGTGTGGTGTCCTCGGGACCCTTTTAGCCGTTGCCCTAGTGCCTTTGACCGTGCTTTGGCCGCTGCAGTTGAGGAGAGCTGTGAAGTTCCCTCGACTGGGGAGGGTATCGGCGGGGATGGGTGCACAACAGGGCTAGTGAGGAGGAGAAAGGGCTCCACCAAACTAAGGCGGGAGGAAAATCGTAGAAGGAGTAGGGAACTGGAGAGTGCCCAGGTGACGGGGGTAGCTCCAGCCCCTGCTCCTGAAGCTGGCCCTAAAACCACTGAAGCCCTGGAGGAGAACGTGCTGGATGAGGAGATCAGGAGGCTTCACAGAGAGGAAGGCAAAATGGCCGACCCTTTGGATTCCTCCCACTATGAAAGTGTAGATGAGGAGAGTGGGGTGAGGCCCCAAAAAGAAAGATAAGGGCAAAAGGAAAGGGAGAAAGAAGAGGTCAGAGCCCTCTGTTCCCTGTACTACGGGTCAGGTCCAAAACGGAAGCCTGACTGCCCCCCCCCCCCCCCCTGTGATTGACCTGTCAAACCGATACCTCGTCTTCTATACCATCTCCTCCCCCTCCTTGGAGGGGGAGGGTGAGGGCGGGGTGCCTAGGAAGAAAGAGCCTCTGGGGGGAACTGGGCCCTGTCCTGTCGAGGCACCTTCCTTGGAGGGCAGGGCTAGACCGGGGCCAGACGGAGACGGGGACCATATGGACCAATCAGAGTCTTAAAAAAGGTCCAAGAGTGGTCCTGCCCTCTTGTCATCTTCGGGGGATGAGGGGGCTAAAAAGAAGGGGAAACAGAAGTAAAGGGTGTGGCCGTCTAATTTAATCACCCTGTATGGCGGCACTCACCCTATTGACGCTGGCATCTATTAATTGTGCCAGCATAAAGTCTGATACAGCTAGATTTGCAGCCTTTGATTTTCTCGGCCGCGTTGAAGCCGACATTTTCTTTTTACAGGAGACCAGGTTGTCAGATCTAGACTCTCTGGTAAAAGCCAGAAGAGAGTGGCGGCACGGTCCCTCCCACTGGTCTCTTGCAGCTGAGCCGTATAGTGGGGTGGCGGTCCTTTTTACCGCTCCTGTTGAATGCCGACTGGTTATTGAATTAGAAATGGGGAGGTGCCTGATCTTAGATGTCTTCATGAAGGGACAAGAGCTCCGGCTCATTAACATCTATGCCCCACAAACCAGGTAGGGCTGTAAAGATCTCTTTATGAAGATTAAGACCTTTCTTTTTACGAGTCGGCAAGTGATTTTTTGAGGGGACTTCAATAATGTCACAAGGTCCCAAGATAGGAGAGGTTCCAATAATCCGCTGACTTATGACTGTTTGGCCCTTAATAATATAGTTAGGGAAGCTACCCTAGAGGATGCCCACATCCGGAGCCCTTCAGGTCACACGGATTTCATCTTTCATCGAGTTAGCTGCAGGTCTAGGTTAGACAGGTTTTATTTGAAGGAGGAAGCCGTCTCTTCCGCAGTGTCCGTTGTTGAGGTGGAGTTCTCCGATCACTGTATGATTTTGTTTACCTTGAATGTTTCAGAGACCCCCTGGATGGGTAAAGGTTATTGGAAGCTGAATTCGTCCCTCCTGGAGGAAGCGGAGGTAAGACAGTCCTTTGAGGATTTTCTTCAGAGTCAGGTACCTTTACTGGACCTATGTAGTAGTAAGTCAGAGTGGTGGGAGATATTCAAGAAGCGGGTTGCAGGGGTCTTCTGCCAGCTCTCGAGCCTCAGGTCCCTGAACAAGTATCTCCTGTATCAGGGTCTGAGGAGGAAACTCAAACTTCTTGTCTCGACTGGAGGTAGCAGAGAGGATATCTCCAGAGTGAAGTCCTTGCTGATGAGGTGTCAGTACGAAAGGCACGCATCTTTGATTTTTGAGAGAGATTACAGGGGGTACTATTCGGCCCAACCCTTACAGAAACTGCAAGATGTCAGTCAGTAGTAAAGTAATTTCAGGACTCATTGATAGTACGGGATCTCTGAATCGGTCCCGATTAGGGATCTTGGAGGTCGTCAGATGCTTCTACTTACACCTCTTGGGAAGGAAGGATCTGGATCGGGATGTGATGTTTGGTTTCCTGGCTGAAACCATTCCTGAGCCAGGGGTAGACCCCTCTCTTGGCATTTTGACAGAAGAGATCAGGGAAGAGGAAGTGAGACTGGCGATCGAGGGGCTTGCCCCTAAGAAGTCGCCAGATACGGATGGCTTAACATCCAAGTGGTACAGGACCTTTAAGGAGTCTTTAGCTCCCCTCTTGACTGAGGTATTCAAAGAGTGTCTCTCGGGCACTCTGCCGAAGTCAATGAGGAGGTCAGCCCTGAATCTTCTCTCAAAGGGTAAAGATCCCAGCCGTATTGAGAATTGGAGACCCATAGCTCTTCTCAATATGGACAGTAAACAAAAAGAGCAAAAAAGCCAAAAGAGTCACTTGTACAAAGATAAAAATGAATAAATTTTATTGATATGCATTAAAATTAGATACACACATAAAGAGGAGAACAATGCATCACAGAAAGCGGCAAAGCCGAATACCCTGCAGCAATGATGGCAGTATAAGGGTATTGCACATAAGCCAATAATCAAGCAGTATACATAAATACAGACACCAATCTACAGCAAGCAGCATGGTATTTATACAATATGAAAGGTGCCAAATGCAAATAGAATAAGGTGCTGTATACTGATGTATATAGGAAACTATACACCAACAATAAAGTGCATGGCAAAAAAAAAATGGATGTTACATAATACCCACAAGAGGATATAGGAATCACAGAGAGACTGCAGAGACCGTGATGCCGCCACTCCAATGTGCGTTTCGGCACGATGACCTTCGTCCAGGAGTTGTTTTAATTATCAATCCGGACAGGAAGCTTCTGGCTAAGATACTGTTTAATCGGTTGGTGAAGTTTGCACCCCGGCTCCTTTCGGAGGCCCAGCACTGCACTGTTCCAGGCCAAAGCACCTTAAAGGGGTACTCCGCCCCTAGACATCTTATCCCCTATCCAAAGGATAGGGGATAAGATGTCAGATCGCCGAGGTCCCGCTGCTGGGGACCCCGGGGATCGCTGCTGCAGCACCCCGCTATCATTACTGTGCAGAGCGAGATCGCTCTGCGCGTAATGACGGGCAATACAGGGGCCGGAGCATCGTTACGTCACGGCTCCGCCCCTCGTGACATCACGGCCCGCCCCCGTCAATACAAGTCTATGGGAGGGAGCGTGGCGGTCGTCACGCCCCCTGCCATAGACTTGCATTAAGGGGACGGGCCAAGATGTCATGAGGGGCGGAGCCATGACATCACGCTGCTCCGGCCCCTGTATCGCCCGTCATTACGAACTCTCTCTGTGCAGTAATAATGGCGGGGTGCCGCAGCAGCGATCCCCGGGGTCCCCAGCAGCGGGACCGCGGCGATCTAACATCTTATTCCCTATCCTTTGGATAGGGGATAAGATGCCAGGGGCGGAGTACCCCTTTAAGCGCTTTCCTTAGTGTCAGGGCAGCAGAGGAGCGGAGTAGTGCAGGTCTCTGGAAGGGGTACTTGCTGTCCTTGGATCAGGCCAAAGCATTTGATAGGGTGAACCACGAGTACCTCTGGTCCGTCCTCCTGAGATATGGCTTACCGAGTACTTTTGTTAATTGGCTTAAGATCTTGTATGCAGGGGCAGTGTTTCCCTCTGGTGAATGGTTCGTCTGGCCGCACTTTTGAGGTGGGGTCCGGAGTCCATCAGGGTTGTCCATTGAGCCCACTCTTTTATGTGTTCGCGATCGATACCTTCCTTAGGAGGGTGAGTCGCGGACCATTGGGGGGAGTCTGGATGAGTCTGGCGGAGCCAGCTGTCACCCAGAGAGGAGTGGTGTACGCTGACGATGTCACTATTTTCGCCTCCTCGAGAGAGGAGGTTGATGTGATGTCGGAGGTGGACCGCTACTTGGAGTCATCCGGGTCTAAGATCAACCGGGATAAGTGTGAGAGTCTCTGGCTGGGAGGGGGGGATCCCATGTTTGATCTCACAGACACCCTTCCAGGGCCCCAGGAATCAGCAAAAGTCTTAGGCATCACATTCGGCCAGGATGATTATCCCACCAAAAACTGTGATGGTAAGCTCCTGGATGCCACTCAGAGGGTGAACCAGTGGAAGGGTTGGTCTTTCCTCAGGGAAAGGGTACACCTGATCAAACCTTATCTATCTGGGGGGGTGTATGTATCTTGCCAGAGACTTACTACACTAGGATCTACAGCCTGTTTTTCCAACTGTTATGGGGGAACAGGATGAAAATAGTCAAGAGGGAGGTGCGTACTGCACTAGGAGACTAGGGGGTGTATCTATGGTAAACCCGGTGGTGGTCATTATGAACACTTTCTTGAAAGCTAACATCGCAAACCTCTGGAAAGAGAGGGCTCCGTGGGTACTCTCCTGCAGGGAATGGTTTCTGCCTTTCTTCCAGGAATGGGAGAGAGGAGGGCGAGTGAAGGATCTCCGTACCTCCCATGGATATCTTCCGGCTTACGCTACCCCGACTCTGAAGGTGATAAGTCGGTGGGGGTCTGGGAGTGTGGGAGATCAGGACCCAGTCAAGGCGATTCCTTGACAAACGGGTTCTGTTGACCCACTTTTAGAAGCCTCTGGCGCTCAGGGACTGCCCAGGTCGGGATCTGAGGCTGGGGTTGTACCTTTTAAATATGAAAAGGATCCCGCAGAAGTTTTGGGACTTGGCCTGGCGCTGCTTTCAGGGGAAGCTATATGTAAGGAACAACATGACGTACAGGAACTCTGATGACCGGGGATGTCCCCGAGAAGAGTGTGGGGACACGCTGGAAAGCATGGACCACTTCTTGCTTCATTGTCCCTTTAATAGGGGTCTACAACTGGATGGGTGCTTCCATCGACTGGAGTCAACTTGCTGGCCTTACCTATCCGGAGTGAGCTTATGGGGCATTCAGGACCCTGGGTGGCTGAGATCGGGGCACTTTATTCTTAGTTAGTTTAGTGGTTAGGTACTACACGTGGAATCCACAGTGTTTAGTATCGACCCAACAGAAAGTCCTCTCCGAGGTGGAGGTTTGTAGGAATATCACCGGTGACCTCGGGAAGATCAGGTCTTTGGAGTATGGCAGTCTTGGTACCAGTAGGGCTTCTTTCCTGTGGAGAGGTTTTTCTTTTGATGTGCCCTAGGTACTAGGCCTTTAAGGTAAAGTACCTTCATTTTAGCCAGGGATAGTGTATGTTTGTTAGGGTGAGTTTAGGGTCAGTTTCATGAAGGGATAGTGATAGGGTTAGAGGTTGATATGGAAAGTATTTAAATTTAATTTTATCAGGATTGCTATCCTTCTTCCTGGTGGGGGGAGGCTATGCATGTCACCTTAGCCTTTTGTTTTGTTTTCTGTGGATAGATTGTAAAGGGCTTGCAGGCAACAAAACTTGGGCCTTGTGGGGGTTTTGGTGTATTGTATTGCTGATATTGTTTTGTTGTATATATTCTGTATATACTGTTTTGTTTATAATTAGGTGGGTAGGGGTGTATTTTAGGTTGGGTGGGGGTTTTGGGGGGGGGGGGGTTGGTGGTCTGGAATGGACAAAATGTGGACAAACTGTGTTCTATGGACTTTGACCCATGTCCAGAGGGTGTGGTGGGTGATGGGATAGTTTAGTGTAGGATGTTATTTTTGTTATATAGTTATATTGTTATATAGGTCGTTATGCATGAGTTGTTTTTCGGGAAGTTGGATAATTTTAGTTAAGGCAGTTGGCAAAATAGTTTTTTGTTTACAATGTTATGGTTTTAAATGGGAAGTCAGACCAGTTTTCTGTTATTCTACAGTTTACTAAGTTGGAGGGAGTCATTTTTAGCTACAGCAGTTGGCCATATTTTTCTTTTGTTATTTATAAAAAAAAAAGAGGAAAGAAAAAAAAAGGGGAGAAAAAGAGGACTATATATATAATATGTGTGTGTATATATGTATAATATGTGTGTGTGTGTATATATATATATATATATATATATATATATATATGTGTGTGTGTGTGTGTGTAGGTGTTTTTGTGTGCTTTTCTCAAAGTTGGATAATTTTTGGTTAAGGCAGTTCGCCATATTTTTCTTTTGTTATTTAAATGTATTTATTTATTTTGTTATGTATCCAAGTTCGGATACTTTGTTTTGTTATGGCGAGGAAAGCTTTATGTTTTTATAAGGAATGTGTGTGTGGGGGGGGGGGTTGGACGTTATAGGTAGGTTATCGGTAGAATTTTATTCATTTATTATATTTTTATTTTTTTTGTTAGATCACCTGGGTTGGCCTGTTAGAAAAATTTGAGTTGTTATTTTGAGACAGAAAGTCTGTATTTATGTTCAGTTTTGCTAGATTTTGTTAGTCAATTGGACTTGCTTTTGTGTTTTTGTTTTTTAATTTTATAATAAGAGTTTCAGTGTGTGAGATGAGCTATGATTGGCTGCACCCACCCAGCACTCCACACTGCATTTCCTGATTTTGGACTTCTGTCAGGCCAGCAGGAGTCCAAAGTCTGTGCAAGAGATAGGGGGAAATGTGCTCTGGACAAGGGGGAGACACAAATAAAACCTAGAAAACTTCATTTATTTTTTTTAAATGAAGTACATTAGAAAAATTATTTATTAACCATAAGGAGTGCAATAGCAAAAATTTGTTTTAATGTGAGTGTCCATTTCCAGTGTCCAGGTCTTTTTGAAGCTCCCCAAAAGTGGTCATTGGTTCTTGGATAATGCTAACTCTTATGATTATTCTTTTCACTCCTTTGTCAGAAATCTTGCAAGGAGCACCTGGTCAAGGCAAATATATGATGAAATTGTCTTTCCACTTCCGTATTATGGCCTCAACAGTGCTCACTGGAACATTCAGAAGCTTAGAAGTGTGCCTGTAACCAACGCCATTTGTATGTTTTGCTACAATTAGGTTGCAAGGTCTTGAGACAGCTCTTTGCTTTTACCTATCATGAGATGTCTTGCAATGACTCTGATGTACATCCAGCACATTAAGTATCAAAAGCCCCACCAACCACGTGACTGAGCCCTTAGCGATGCTTGGTAGTTACCACCCGTAGCACTATGTTGCTTCTGCAGTGTGCCCCAGCTGATCAGTTAGATAGTGTGATCATGTTCTGTTTACCAAGTAAGGAACATTTGTGCTTGTTTACAATTGTAACCAAGCCTCATTTTGCATTTTCTCCTAGCTTCAATACCAGTTACTGTTATTACTACCGGTCTCTGTTATATTTGACAGCTTACTATTTGTGCTTTACAAAGTAAATCTTGATGCATATGTATGCATTTTAGGTGCCTTATTGCTTTTATGGTTAACATGCTGTCAAATATATATATATTTTTATGTAATTGATGACATATTTTGAAACCTTTGCACTATTTAAGCTTGCTAAGTATAGTAGTGTTCATGACAATCTGACAAAGGGGGATAAGCCCCCAAAATGTCAGTGTTTTATTATGTTTTAAAAAAAACAAAAAAAAAACAAGACTGCACTGGACTTGAACATATCCTTTGATTGGGAAATCTTCGTTTTCTGGATAAAACAGCACCTGGCTTCAGAAGGGTCATTTTTCTTTTGCCCCTATCCTGTAACCCCCTGGGCTGAGCAGCCTCTCAGCAGCATATAATACCCCTTTGATATGGTGATAGGCACATTTTCTCACACACAATGTGAGTGGCCATCTGGCAGAGAGTAGGGTCACTGAATGCCAGGGTAATACACACAAGAAAAAAATTGTACATAACTTCTGTTTTCAGGGGGTACTCCGTCTTATTGTGGGGGACCCCTGTGATCTCCGTGCAGACAGCCGGCATTCTGAGCATTGTTAGGGCGGCCATGGTCGTGATGCCACGCCCCTTCCATTCATGTCTATGGGAGGGGGCGTGACTTAACGTGGCGTGATCCAGCTTCTGTGACCCCCGCAATTAGAGTATCCCTTTAAGCACAGTTTCCCTTTAATCACAGTGCTCTCTGCTGCCACCTTCGTGTCACCAGAGTCCATGTCAGGAACTGTGCAGAGCTACTCAGCTTTCTCTGGAGAATACAGCAGATGATGAGTACTGAAAGGCTTAAGATTTTTATATAAAAGTAATTTACAAATCTATATGATTTCCTGGCCAATTGATCTAAGATTTTTTTTCCTCTGGATTACTTCTTTTTAACTCCTTCAGGACGAAGGGCGTACCTGTACGCCCCTCGCCCGGTCCCGGTGTTTAAAACGGGGTCACACCGGGTCGGTCCCGGCTGCTAACGATAGCCGGGACCCTGGGCTAATAGCGTGTGGCACCGATCTTTGTGCCGCGCGCTATTAACTCTTTAGACGCGGCGATCAAAGTTGATCACTGCGTCTAAAAATGAAAGTCGGGCTGATCGGGACTATCGCAATAAAATCGCGATGTCCCAATCAGCTAGGAAGCGAGCGGAGACCCCCTTACCTTGCTCCGTCGTGTCCTATCGGCATTTGATTGTTCCAAGCCTGAGCTACAGGCTTGAGCAATTGAGCCCCCTATCTCGCTGATCCATGCAAAGCTATGGCTTTGCAGGGATCAGGGTAAGAGATCAGTGTGTGCAGTGTTAAAGCCACCTATGGGAGCTATAGCACTGCAAAAAAAAAAAAGTTAACAATGGTCATTTAACCCCTACCCTAATAAAAGTTTGGATCACCCCCCTTTTCCCATAAAAAAAATCTTTAAATAAAAATAAACATATGTGGTATTGCCGCATGCGGAAATGTCCGAACTATAAAAATATATAGTTAATTAAACCGCACGGTCAATGGCATATGCACAAAAAAATTCCAAAGTCCAAAATAGCGTATTTTTGGTCACTTTTTATATCATGAAAAAATGAATAAAAAGCGATCAAAAAGTCTGATCAATACAGACAGGCACAAAAAATGAGTCCTCATACCGGCCCGTATGCAGAAAAATAAAAAAAAGTTATAGGGGTTAGAAGATGACAATTTTTAACGTATACATTTTCCCGCATGTAGTTATTTTTTTCCGAAGTAGGACAATATCCAACCTATATAAGTAGGGTATCATTTTAACCGTATGGATCTATAGAATAAAGATGTATCAATAACAAGGGGGCATCCTCTACGTCTAGAGGAAAGAAGGTTTCTACACCAGCACAGACGGGGGTTCTTTACTGTAAGAGCAGTGAGACTGTGGAATTCTCTCCCGGATGAGGTGGTCATGGTGATCTCTGTAATAGAGTTCAAAAAGGGGCTGGATGCATTTTTGGAGAATAATAACATTGCTGGTTATGTATACTAGATTTATAGGGACAGAAGGTTGATCCAGGGATTTATTCTGACTGCCATATTTTTACCTCTAGTATGAGGGTTTTTTGCCTTCCTCTGGATCAACTCAACTCATTAGGGTCTTATTAGCGTTATAGGTTGAACTTGATGGACTCTGGTCTTTTTTCAACCTTATTAACTATGTTACTATGTTAGGTGTTATTTTTACTGAAAAAATGCACTGCGTAGAAACGGAAGCCCCCAAAAGTTACAAAATGACTTTTTTTTCCTTCAATTTTGTCGCACAACTTTTTTTTCCCGTTTTGCCGTGGATTTTTTGGTAAAATGACTGCCACTGCAAAGTAGAATTGGTGGTGCAAAAAATAAGCCATCATATGGAATTTTATGTGCAACATTGAAAGCGTTATGATTTTTAGAAGGTGATGAGGAAAAAATGAAAATGCAAAAACGGAAAAACACTGCGTCCTTAAGGGGTTAAAGGAGAATTATTTCTCCTATCTGTATCCGGGTATACACTCGGTTCAGGAGGAGCAGTTGGTACTCCCCCCCCCCCCATCAAAAACTTATCCACTATCCTGCTGATAGAGGATAAGTGTTTTATGGATGGTATATCTCCTTTAAGTCAACATTATACAAAAGCTGTAGGGGAGATTTATCAAAATGTGTGCAGAGTAAAAGTGGACTAGTTTCCCATAGCAACCAATCAGATCGCTTCTTTTATTTTTCACAGGCCTCTTAAAGAAGCGATCGGATTGGTTGCTATGGGCAAATGTACCATTCTTCCTCTGCTGGTGCAAGAGGTCCCAGGTGGCGGCATGCTTAGACATACCTACGTACGTGAGAAACGTAATAGTGATGAGATGACAACAGTCTTTTGATATAACCGGTATGGACGCATGAGATATGTAGTTGTACTGACATTGTGACAGCCTGAAGACGTGACAGGCCTGAGTGCCAGAGTAATGCACTAGTAATGATATTGCGTTAGCCTGCAGACATAACAGACCTTAATACATGATGTAACAGTAATGATATTGTGACCGCCTGAAGACATGACTTGCCTGAGCATATGAGAAATGTACCAGTAATGCTATTGTGCTAACCTGAAAACATGGCCAGCCCATGTAAAAACAACTGTAGATTCGAGTAATTCATGCTTTAACTTGCTCTTTATGTAGAATATTATCAATTCACAATGTAACAGATATAATATTTTACATATTCGCCCAAGTGCGCAGATCACAGTGCTTTATGGAGCAGCTGTACAAACAACTTTATCTTCACTCCAGGAGCCTTTCCTTTTCAAAGACAGCTTCGCTCCGCATTTACAGCAGAGTCAGAGAACTCACTGTGAGCAACAACGGCATTTCAAGGGCCTCTGCCCCCTTTGTCAAGTCTATCAGTGCAATCCAATCACCACATTAAATACATGTAACATCTCGCAAGACTTTACCTCTGTAATTAAAATAATACAAAAGTATTACAAACAACATAGTACAATGTGGGATTTAAAAGTGGTAATCATCGACAAAGTAATCCTACAAGAAAACATTACAATTAGGCTACGTTTCCACTTGGTTTTTTTCTTGGCAGTTTTTGGAAAACTGCTACTGCAGTTTTTGAGCCAAAGTCAGAAGTGGATCCATAAGGGAAGAAAAGTGTAAGTCCTTCCTACATATGTCCTATTCCTTTTGAATACACTTCTGGCTTTGGCTCAAAAACTGCAGTGGCAGTTTTCCAAAAACTGCCAAGAAAAAAACCAAGTGGAAACGTAGCCTAACACTGTTCATTAATTCCATGTGGATACAGAGCATTCAGTTACTGGATCCAAAAGACCTCCGCTGCAGGAGTCGCCTCTTAATCTGTTCAGTATTAATCCCTTGGATCTCTTCAAGAATCATCCATCTAAAATCACTGACCTGATGGTAATTTTCACAAAAATGTCTTGCCCAGCTAGTTTCTCTATACCCATCTTCTTTCTCCTCTATTTTCCCTTCTACTGTATTTTCTTTTTTTTAAACTTCCTAATAGTACATTTATGTTCGTTTAATCTCACTTTGACTGATCTTGTTGTCTTTCTGATGTATATTTTGCCACAGGGACACTTCACCATGTAAACCACCATCTTTATATCACACTTGTACCAACCTACTCAGTGAAGTGTGTTCACTTGGAATAATTGATACAGATGTGATATAAAAGTTCTTACCAATGCCTGTCCTCGTGTCCTGGTGCTATATTTACTGCCAAAGGTGCACAAGAGTCTTGAACGTCCTCCCGAACACTCAATAGTGTTCGGGGTGGACTCCTTGTTGCATTCTTTGGCAGTATTTATAGATAGTTTATTAAAAAAAAAATTGTAAAAAAAAAAAACCTAATTACCTGAAGGATACCAATGAATTTCTAGATAGTATTGCTGACTTGAAGGTGACAGACAATGGCCCTCATTTACTATTCTAAACCCGACCTCTTTTGTCGGGGTTTTTTGTCGCATCTTTGTCTGCGCCATGTCGCAGACATCGTGCGCCAGTATGCGACATTTTTTCCCGACGGACCTGATGTGGATTCTCCCAAACCCGAAAAAGGGGCGTTACCCGACATTTCTGAGCTTTCCCACGTATTTATAAAGGTTTCCAACCCGAATTTGTTGAATTGTTGTGGATTTTTTCCCGACAGCTCAGAGGAGTTGGAAACCAAAACCAACAAAACCCACGTGCGACAAACAGGATGCGACACAATAATAAATATCAGGGGAAAAAAGCAGTCGGGTAAGAAAGCAACATAGACTTACAACCCGATTTTCTTAATAAATGAGGGCCAATATGTTATTATGCACTTTAGACATTAATAGCTTATATACAAATATACCCACCAAAGAAGGAATGGGGGCTATTACAGAAGAGAATTGAGAAAAGAAAAGATGCATCTTTAAGTAATGCAATGATTGCGTTTATCATGAATTTACTGGAAATTGTGTTGTGCAAAAATTACTTCAGATTTGGGGATGATTTTTTCCTCCAGAAGCAGGGGACTTTGATGGGATCCCCTGTGGCCCCTAATCTAGCTAACATCTTTATGAACAAATACAAAATTTAATTCTTACCAGGACATCACTTGAGCCACAAGCTGGGACTGTGGGTCTGCTACGTGGACGACGTGTTTGTCCTGGGGGCGGGCACACAGTCCCAGCTTGATGAATTTGTATGTTATCTAAACCAGTGTCATCCACTGATAGAATTTACATCTAAAAGCAATGTAAAAGAAATTCATTATCTCAATGTATTGGTAAGAAAAAAACAATGAGGGGGGTTTGGAAACTACCTTATTTGTAAAACCTCCAATTTTTGGAGGTATTAAAAAAAACTACATATTAGGGCCCAGTAGTATTGGAATATTCTAATGGCAGATGAAAAATATGGAAAACAACGTCCACAATTCATATGCAGGAAAGGGAAATCCATTGCTGATTACTTAAAGGGGTATTCCAGGCAAAAACATGTTTGGATAGGAGATAAGATGTTTTTGCCTGGAATACCCCTTTAATTAGAGTGGACATCATAAAGAAAAAAAAGACAGACATTTTTGAAAACAAGAAAATTAGGTACATTTCCCTGTCGTTCATGTCAATATTGTTCAGGTATATTGAAAGGTGACAAGATAGTACACCCTATGAAAGGTACCTCATTTCCAGTCAAAGGTTGGTACACTTGTGATACAAAGCAGGTGGTTTACATAAAGAAGTGTCCCTGTGGCAAAATATATATCGAACCAACAAGATCAGTCAAAGTGAGGTTAAATGAACATAAATTTACTATTAGGGTGGGTTCACACCACGATTTTTTATACAGTTTTTGGATACGGTTTTAAAAAAAAACAAAAAAAAAAACGTATGCAACAGTACAAAAAACCGCGGCCTTTCCATTCAAAACCGTATGCACCATATTGTATACAGTTGTCTCCATTTTTTACACCACACGGTTTTTTACTTTTTTTTTCTGGACAGAAAACTGGTAGTGTGAAAAGGTGAAAACCCGTATTGACCCGTATACAGTTTTTTTTAACATGGGAGTCAATGGGAACTGTATAGACCTGTTTGTGCATACGGTTCCATCCAGTTTTTACCATACGGATTTTGATTGTGTACATTTTTTTTTTCTTGGAATTTCAATCAAACAAGTGAAACTTTATTCATAATGGAGTGAAAAGTTCAAAACGTATACGTTTTTTTCTTAAAAAACTGATGCAACCGGCCATCATTTTTCAAACCATATACGGTTTTCAACCGTATACAGATAAAACTTTTTACACACGTTTTGATACAGTTTAGTCAGGTTTTGAGGAATCCGTTTTTTTTTTATCAAAAACCTGATAAGAAAACTGTATTGCAAAAACGTGGTGTGAACCTACCCTTAGAGAGTTTTAACCCCTTAAGGACGCAGCCCTTTTTCACCTTAAGGACTGAGCCCTTTTTCGCAATTCTGATCACAGTCGCTTTACGAATTAACGCAAAAACGCTTTTACTGAATATTCTGATGCTGAGATAGTTTTTTCGTGACATATTCTACTTTATTTTGGTGGTAAATTTTCGGCGTTACTTGCATCCTTTTTTGGTGAAAAATTCCCAAATTTCTGTAATAACATAACACACATAATGCTGCTAGAACCATAATGATTTAATACACATATCGCTCTGAACTGTTGTATAGTACATTTGTGGTTGTGGCAAGACTTGCCACAACTGAAGCCACATTGCTTTAGAGATGAGGGTAATAGCCGCTATAGGGTAACTAGACCTAAAATGGTACTCTATGGAAGAGTAAGTGTGAGAATTACTTGAAAAGGGGTGGGCAGAAGGCACCACCAACACTTGTGAGGGAGAACCTGTCCAGCATTTAATAGGGACACTGCCTCTCCCACATATACAGGCTTAACGGTCTTAAAATTTGTGGTCGTGGCAACCAACGTTATGAAGTGAGCAAGACTTATCCTTATCTCTGAAGCAATGTGGCATGAGTTGTGCCAATAGCCGCTGTAGGGCAACTATGCTATAAGTGGGAAAAATTAACAGGATAAATAAACACATCATTAAATCTGAAACATGAAAACCTCATAAGATTGCATGACCAACTCTGAAACTGCTGACGTTCCCCTGTGTGGTTTCAAAATGCCACAATTGAATAATAAACCAGAATATTGAAGTTTGTAGGTCAATGGGCCCATCCTTATTTTCAAACATGACCTGATACGACAACAGATTCATCCTTAAATAAATACAATATGCGAAAAATGTACTAAGCTGCAATATGCTGCCTGCTGACCCAGTAATGATGACAGCAGCCCAACGGGTGATGTGAATGCCCCCAATGACTTGCCAGAAATTCCCTACCAGGCACCTGGCCTTCCAGGTGACAAATACTTATTCTAAATTGACACTTACTGATAATGCATGTGGAAGCATACATGTGCCTTTAACAAAAGAAAATTGATGTACGCCTGCCAGGATGATTCAAGATACCAAGAGATAACTAGAGATGAGCAAAGTTACAGTACTTCGATTCTGCACGAACCTCGCGGCTCGTAGCCCATTGGAGCACCTGAAAGATGAACTAATTTATGCAGGCTAATGTCAGCAACTGCCGAGCTGCGAGGTTCGTACAGAATCGAAGTACTGTAACTTTGTTCATCTCTAGTTATCTCTTGGTATCTTGAATCATAGATAACCTTATATTTAAGTGGCAAAGCAATTGAAAATTGGGTTAATGATATGTGATACCCTGTGACAGAAAATAGAATGTAACAGTAATAAAACTGATTGCCTGAACCATGACCGGCCTAATAGATAATGACATGACAGTAGTAATACAACTATTGGACTTGCAATTGCACAACAACTGCCTGAAAAAGTGACAGGCCTAAACATTAAGAATATAATACTAAAGATATTGTTAAACCCTGTATATGTAACAAACCTGAACTCAAAAGGAATGTCATAGTAAGAACATTGCCACTACCTGAAACAAGAGTACCCCGAATACAGGAGAAACATAACAGTTCTGACATTGTGCTTACCTACAGACATGGAAACCTAAATATGAAATGTAGAAGAAATGTGTGGGTAATTATATCAAACCGGCTGAACACTTAAACCTGTTGTGGTAGAACTGATAAGTCGGTGGCTACAGAAGTGATGTAGATTATTGATGAAAATCCATTGATAGATTTGTGAAAATACATATAACAAAGTCACATCCTGCCACATAAGAGGAATGACAAGTGTGCAGACTGCATCTGTGTAAAGTATGTCTAATGCCCTAAAGAAATATCAGAAACAATAGGTGAGCATTGCAACCCCAAGCAATACCACAGAACCTTTAAAGCATATCCGTGCTGACTAATATGATTGTGCTTAATCATAATTGAACCGTGAAATATCAACTCGCTTTGTCCCCAATTGCAGTTGCAAGTACCTGACCTAGGTAAATTCTTACCTTCTAAGACTAGACAGGCATGTCTTATAAGTTCTAGTGGCCCTAAAGGCGTGACAGGAACAACTTGTAATGCAATGGTGCAACCTACCTGAGGACGTGACAGGTATCACAGGTATGCAGGCATAGTATGATAATGTGACCCACCTAGAGACTGGCACGAGAAGTCTTTCTTGATAAAAATATGACCTGTATAGGTGACAATGCTATGATCAGATGACCATGTGTCATGAGGTAACTATTGAATTACAAGAACAGACAGAGAACAGACCTCACTAAAGATCTATAAAGTGTAACTTTTATTTGTACTGTAAATAAGTGCAAGCCAAAATGAAAAGAAAGAAGGGGTTAAAAACCCAACTCTACTACACTATTGTGTACTTACATTTCTGGGTGATATATAAGTGTACACTATGTATCACAGGTAGCCTGGAGTGTGTATCCAGGGATAAGTAGTAGATTGTGCTGTTGTTAAAAACACTTCACAGAGACCCCATTCCCCCCCAAAAACATGTTTAATCATTTAAGTCACATCCTCAGAGGTTATGGAGCATTGACACCAAAACAAGCCACTCAGAGGATTTTATAACCTCTGTGTGTGACCTCATTAATCACACCTTCCACATAGGACTAGAGTTAAACCATACACTAATCACTGGCTGTCAAACTTGACAGACAATTGTAAGACCAATAACATTCACTCTAACATCACCCAATGAGCATTAACCCTCCATTCAAACTTGTAATCAAGGTTCAAATACATCCATTCAGTTGTCAATCCTCATTAATGATCAGCCCTTTACCCAGTTGGTAGAGACCCGTCCAGAAGAGTATCCTCATCAGGTTCGCAAGAACTTAGAAATCAATCAGTGAATAACGGACTCACTGCGCATGTGTAGGAACTCCGGTCATCAGCACCGGGTGCGCAGGAAGAAATGCAAGAACAAGGATGTAAACATCAATCGTCAAGTCATCAGCTCATAGCACGTGTGCACAAATCTCCAGAATCTTGCACATACAGCGCAAGTTACAAAAATAAGCGGAACAAATACCAATTAAAGGAAATCTGTCAGTAGTATCACCCGCACTAAATCTGTCACATAGGCTTGTAGTGCGGGTGATGCTGATTAAAACGGTACTCACATTGTCCAGATTTGCCAAGCCATTCCGACGCAAATCACGTTTTTCTATTTATGCTAATGAGGGGCATGGGCGGAGCTCCGATCTGAGCTTGGGGCATGCTGACCATCTTTGCCGGGCGGCTGCTCCACCCAGCTCATCAATATTCATAATCCCCCTCCCTGCTCCTTCGCCAGTGTTAGTATACGGCGCATGCGCCGCTTACTGTGTACTCCCGAAGGCGGCATTTTCCCTGGCTTCTTACTTATTAAAGATGGCTGCGGCAGTGAAGCCCAGGGGAATGCTGCTTCCGGGAGTACACAGTAAGCGGCGTATGCGCTGTACACTAACAAGGACGAAGGAGCAGGGAGGGGGTTATGAATATTGATGAGCGAAGCGGCCGCCTGGCGAAGATGATATCAGCGTGCCCCAAGCTCGGATCGGAGCTCCGCCCATGCCCAAAGGCCCTCATTAGCATAAATAGAACGACGAATCTGGACATGTAAGTACCATTTTAATCAGCATCACCCGCACTATAAGCCTGTGTGACAGGTTTAGTGCAGGTGATACTACTGACAGATTTCCTTTAAGATACAACTGCTTAGGTAAGTATGGTGAAAATAATAATAATGTAGTCATTGGCTCTTACCAAGTCCAAAGCACCTGAAAAAAAAGCACATATTTAAAGAAAAAGAGGAGCATATATGTCTGTATATACCCAATCAATGTAGACACTACTGATTGAAGGATATATATCGTTCTAGAAATAACCACAATATAGATAGAAATGGCAAGATAGAAATAGCATATAAACATATCTAAAATCTTAAAGTGTACCCGTCAGATCCAACAACATTTTTTTTTATATATCACTTAGTACCTAATCCTGACCATGTACATCTAATTTTTATGTGTCTAGCACCTTTATTTCTTTTATTACACTTTTAATTTAGCTCACTAGTCTGAATTCCTCTCAAAGGGAGGGGGCGTGGCCTCACTGTGCAGGTCTCCGCCCCCTCCCTCAGTATGCTGTCTGCTCACATCTCCCCTAGCATTAGCAAAACTACAACTCCCAGCTTGTCCTCACTGACGGTAGTGGGACGCAAGCTGATAGTGGGAGGATTTTTCCTCCAGCTGTGAGCCCTGCTTTCACAGCTGTCAATCAAGGAAGTGTGTCCATGACATAGGTGATGACGCATGGGCACAGCAGGACTAGTATGGGTATAGGGATGTGTCCTGTGGATAGGGGATAAGTTGTATTTGCTGCAGATGTCGTTTCTTTAACACAAATATACAACTCAACATTTATTGACCTAATTCTGCAGTTTATAGAAATATTCCATATGTGGACCTAGTCCATATGTGACCTTGTCGCATTTACAAAGTCCCCATGGTTCCCGGACAGCGGAAACCCCCACATGTGACACCATTTTGGAAACTACCTCACTCAAGGAATTTAACCTCTTAAGGACCAAGGACGTACCAGTACGTCCTGAGTCCTTTCCCTTTCTAGCGGGTCGGGCCCGGCCTCTAACAACGGCCGGGACCCGTGGCTAATAGCGTGCAGCACAGATCGCGGTGCCCCGCACTATTAACCCTGTAGATGCTGCGTTCATAGTTGAACGCCACGTTTAAAGTGAAAGTAAAACAATGCCGGCTAGCTCAGGGAGCTGTTCAGTATTGCCGCGGCGAAATCGCAGCATCCCGAACAGCTTACAAGACAGCCGGAGGATCCCTACCTGCCTCCATGCTGTCTGATCGCCGAATGACTGCTCAGTGCCTGAGCTCCAGGCATGAGCAGTCTAGCAGCAGAATCATTGATCACTGGTTTCCTATGAGAAACCAGTGATCAATGTAAAAGATCAGTGTGTGCAGTGTTATAGCCCCCTATAGGAGCTATAACATTGCCAAAAAAAAGTGCAAAAAAAAGTGAATAAAGATCATTTAACCCCTCCCCTAATAAAAGTTTGAATCCACTCCCCTTTTCCCATTAAAAAAAACAAAAAACAGTGACAATAAAAATAAAAATAAGTCCAAAATAGTGTATTTTTGGTCACTTTTTATATCATGAAAAAATGAATAAAAAGCGATCAATAAGTCCAATCAATACAAAAATGTATTAGGTATTTATTTAGGTACCGCTAAAAACTTCAGATCACGGTGCAAAAAATTAGCCCTCATACCACCCCATACGCGGAAAAATTAAAGTTATAGGGGTCAGAAGATGACAATTTTAAACGTATAAATTTTCCTGCATGTAGTTATGATTATTTTTTTTTTCAGAAGTATGAAAAAATCCAACCTATATAAGTAGGGTATAATTTTAATTGTACGGACCTACAGAAGAAAGATAAGGTGTCATTTTTACCGAAAAATGTACGGCGTAGAAACAGAAGCCCCCAAAAGTTACAAAATGGCGTGTTTTTTTTTTTTTTCAATTTTGTCTCACAATGATTTTTTTTTTCATTTTGCCGTAGATTTTTGGGTAAAATGACTGATTTCATTACAAAGTAGAATTGGTGGCACAAAAAATAAGCAATCGTATGGATTTTTAAGTGCAAAATTAAAAGAGTTATGATGTTTTAAATGTAAGGAGGAAAAAATGAAAGTGCAAAAACCGAAAAACCCCTGGTCCTTAAGGACTCAGCCCATTTGGACCTTAAGGACAATTTAATTTTTTTTCTTTCGTTTTTTTCCTCCTCCCCTTCAAAAAATCATAACTCTTTTATATTTTCATCCACAGACTAGTATGAGGGCTTGTTTTTTGCATGACCGTTGTAATGACATCACTCACTTTACCATAAAATGTATGGCGCAACCAAAAAAATACTATTTGGGTGGGGAAATTAAAAAGAAAACCGCAATTTTGCAAATTTTGGAAGGTTTTGTTTTCACGCCGTACAATTTATGGTAAAAATGACATGTGTTCTTTATTCTCTGGGTCAATACGATTAAAATGATACCCATGATTATACACTTTTCTATTACTTTTAAACCAAATTAGTACGTTTAAAATCCCCCTATTTTGAAGACCTATAACTTTTTCATTTTTCCGTATAAGCGGTGGTATGAGGGCTCATTTTTTGCACCGTGATCTGTACTTTTTATTAATACCATATTTGCTTATACGAAACTTTTATTACATAATTTATTAATTTTTTTTGAATAAAATGTTATATAAAAGCAGCTATTTTGGACTTTTTTTTTTTTTTACGTTCACGCCATTCACCGTACGGGATCATTTACTTTTTATTTTAATAGTACGGCTATTTACGCACGCGGCGATACCAAATATGTATTTAAAATAATTTTTTTACACTTTTTGGGGTTAAAATAGGGAAAATGGGACAATTTACGTTTTTATTGGGGGAGGGGGTTTTTCAAATGTTTTTACTTTTTTTTTTTACTTTTTTTCTTTTATTTTTACACTCTTATAGTCCCCATAGGGGACTATTTATAGCAACCATTCGATTGCTAATCCTGTTCAGTGCTATGTATAGGACATATCACTGATCAGGGTTATCGGTGATCTTCTGCTCTGGTCTGCGGGAAGGCGATCCGATCATCCTGTTAAGTGACCGGGATGCTGCAGATGCCGTGATCTGTATTGATCACGGCATCTGAGGGGTTAATGGTGGACATCCGCGGGATCGCGGGTGTCCGCCATTACCAGTGGGTCCCTGGCTGCGATCCACAGCCGGGACCTGCCGTGCATGATGCCGACATCGCTCCGACCCCCGCGGTTATGTTCAGGACGTAAATGTACGTACTGGTGCGTTAAGTACCACATCACCAGGACGTACATTTACGTCCTGCGTCGTTAAGGGGTTAACAAGGGGTACAGTAAGCATTTACACCTCATAAGTGTTTGGAACAGTGGGTCGTAAAAATGAAAAATATAATTTTTTACACTAAAATGCTATAACCCCTTATCTTTCATTTTTTACAAGGGATAAATGGAGAAAAAAAACTAAATTAGTATTGTAAGTGTGGAAATAGCCCATATGTGGATGTAAAGTGCTGAGGTAACAGAACTAAGAAGGGAAGGAGGTGGACCATGTTGTGTTTACAAAGCCCCCATGGAGCCAGAACAGTAGAAACTCTGCACATATGACACCATTTTGGAAACTACACCCTGTGATGAGACTGAGCAAAAAATATAGAGCAATATCAAGGTAGAAAACGAAAAAATTATAAAAATAAAGGCAGGGGGCGGTTTTATCATGATGGGGCAGTGAACTGGGAGCATTATAAAATTTAACAAGATCACGACAGGTACTCTTTAAATTACAAAAAAAATAAGGGAATTATACTATTATACTCACCTGCCCCCATCCTTCACAGCTGCCACTTCATCATCTCATGGTCCAAACCATTTACTACTGCTTCCTGTGATGCGTTGACCCGCGCAGAAATTGCCCACTTAGCCAATCACTGGCGGCTGCGGGTCACAACTGCAGCCAGTGATTGGCTAAAAAGGAAGTTCCTGTGGGATTGATGTGTACCAGGAACCACAAAGTGGGATACGTGCCCAAGTGCCTATTGTTTTCTTTGTATATGACCCTGTCTCGATTTCAAAAGTTATTTTCTGGGACTGGAATACCCTTATAAATAAGAAGCAATAAATGTAGAAAATGAAATATGAAAATATGAAAAGAAAATTAAATATGAAAACAAATGAGGTAGCAGAGGTGAGCTTCTAAGTTGCCAACAGCTGCCTGGGCATGCTAGGAGTTGTAGTTTTGCAACAGCTGGAGGGCCACAGTTTGGAGATTACTGTATAGCGGTCTCCAAACTGTAGCCCTACAGATGCTGCAAAACTACAACTCTCAGCATGCTCAGGTAGTACAGGCATGCTGGGAGTTATAGTTCAGCAACATCTGGAGAGCCAGATGTTGCTGAGCTACAACTCCCAGAATGCCTGAACAGTCAGGGCATGCTGAGAGTTGTAGTTTTGCAGCATCTGAAGGGCCACAGTTTGGAGACCGCTATACAGTGATCTCCAAACTGTGGCCCTCCAGCTGTTGCATAACTACAACTCCCAACATGTCCTTCGGCTGTCAGTGCATGCTGGGAGTTTTGCAACAGATGGAGGCACACTAGTGGGAAAACACTGAGTTATGGTCTGTTACCTAATTCAGTGTTTCCCAACCCGTGTGCCCTCAGCTGTTGCAAAACTACAACTCCCAGCATCAGGGCTGCCATCAGAAATTTTGGGGCCCCTTACACAGATTGTAGTCTGGGCCCCCACCCACCACCCCCGCCCCTCCTCACTGTGGCACACGCTGGATTTTATCTCAGTATCGGTCTTAGAAACATAAAATAATATCGAAACTCCATATTAATTCTGCAGTGACTAAATAATACCACCATAATGTAAGGAAATAAAAGCCACTATACGCAGACCAGTATCACTAGTAACACCACATTACAAGGGACATATAATTCCGCCACACCATGACCACTATCATTACCACTGACTAACACTACTATATTGTTATTGAATAAAAAACACTATACAAAAGATCAATAACCCTACACAGAAATAGATTTGAGCTGTACAAAGAGGCTGCAGACCATATAGGTTATTATAGTTATATACTCACAAGGACGTCTTCTCTGATCAGAGTCGTTCACTTTTCTCTTTCTTCTCCATCTGTCCTGGGTCATCATGAAGATTTCTCCCGATCACAACTCGTCTTCACCGAATCTGCCAGACAAACATTTTAGGATTCTCACTACAGCAAAGTCCTCACCTCTATACAAGCCTCCTATATGTATTACACTACCCCATATAGTAGTCCCTTCTCTGCCCCTGTATAGTATTAGGCTCCAACATTGTCCTCATACATTATAATGCCCCTCACATTGCCCCCATATACAATAATACCTCCTCACAATGCTCCTACATATAACAATGCCCCCTTACATTGCTCAATATATAATAATGGCCTGACATGTCCCCACACATAATATTGCCCCCTTATATTTCCCCCATATATAATATTGCCCGCTTACATTTCCCCCATACATTATAATGCCCCCCTTACATTTCCCCCATACATTATAATGCCCCCTTACATTTCCCCAATACATTATAATGTCCCCTTACATTTCCCCCATACATTATAATGCCCCCTTACATTATAATGCCCCCTTACACTTCCCCCATACATTATAATGTCCCCTTACATTTCCCCCATACATTATAATGCCCCTGACATGGCCCCTTCACATATTAATACCCCCTGACATGGCCCCTTCACATATTAATGCCCCCTGACATGGCCCCTTCACATTATAATGCCCCCTGACATGGCCCCCTGACATGGCCCCCTTCACATTATAATGCCCCCTGACATGGCCCTTTCACATTATAATGCCCCCTGACATGGCCCCTTCACATTATAATGCCCCCTGACATGGCCCCTTCACATTATAATGCCCCCTGACATGGCCCCTTCACACAGCTCCATGGAAAAACAAAAAACACCACTCACCTCTGCCTCGTTTCCCCGCAGCTCCTAGAGTTCCACTTCTCTCTCGGCTTCCTGTGCGGACAGCCTCTGCAGAGCCGCTGCCGCACAGGAAGCCCGGGCTGGAGTGACAGGACGGAGCCGGTGGCTCCTTCCTGTCACGTCAGCCGTCGCAGCCGAGTGCACGCTCAATACTGTGTGCGTCTTAAAGGCGCACTCAGTGTTGGCTGTGGTTGCTCAGGGATTCGGGACAGGTTTCCCGAATCCGTGGGCGCCCCCTTCACCTGCTGGCTCAGTCGCAGGGATGCGATGGGGCCCGCAGTTGAATGGTCTGGTTATGCACATGCAGGGACCGTGCCAGCACTGGTTCCAGCATGTAGCAGCCCTAGTGCCCCGGGCCACCCTAGGTGCCCGGCAGGGGCAGACACAGACAACAGAGGGCCCCTGTGCAAAGAATATGCCTGGGCCCCCCACCCAGGTAATATGTTTGCTAGGTAAGCAGGTAGTACGTTTGCAAGTAGTAAATTAGGTAAGTAGAACATTCTCTAAGTAGGTAGGCAAGTAAGTAGTAAGTTTGCAAGTTATTTAGGCAGGTAGTAAGTTCAGTTGGTAGGAAGGCAAGTAAAAGGTTTGCCGCTAGGTAGGTAGGTTACCGTATATACTCGAGTATAAGCCGACCCGAATATAAGCCGAGGCCCCTAATTTCACCCCAAAATCCCAGGAAAAGTTATTGACTCGAATATAAGCCTAGGGTGGGAAATACATCATCCCCCCTGTCATCATCCAGACCCCTGTCATTAACACCCTCATCATCATCACCCTGTCATCATCCCCCCTTCATCATCACCGCCTGTCATCATCCCCCCTTCATCATCCCACACCCCCCCTTCATCATCCCCTTGTCATCATCCCACACACCCCCTTCATCATCCCCTTGTCATCATTGCCTTGTCATCATCCCACACCCACCTTTCATCAACCCCTTGTCATCATCCCCACCCCCCTTCATCATCCCCTTGTCATCATCCTCTTGTCATCATCCCCACCCCCCTTCATCATCTCCTTGTCATCATCCCACACACCCCCTTCATCATCCCCTTATCATCATCCCCTTGTCTTCATCCCCACCCCCCTTCATCATCCCCTTGTCATCATCCCCTTGTCATCATCCCCTTGTCATCATCCTCTTGTCATCATCCTCTTGTCATCATCCCACACCCCCCCCTTCATCATCCCCCTGTCATCATCCCACACAACCCCCTTCATCATCCCCTTGTCATAATCTCACCCCCCCTTCATCATCCCCTTGTCATCATCACCACATGTCATCATCATCACCGCTTGTCAATGTCTGATACAGTGGTCTTCAACCTGCGGACCTCCAAATGTTTCAAAACTACAACTCCCAGCAAGCCCGGGCAGCCATCGGCTGTCCGGGCTTGCTGGGAGTTGTAGTTTTGAAACCTCTGGAGGTCCACAGGTTGAAGACCACTGCGGCCTTCGACATCATCCAGCCCCCTCTCACCCCCTTTAGTTCTGTACTCACCTCCGCTCGGCGCTGGTCCGGTGCTGCAGGATTGTCCGGTGGGGAGGTCGTCCGGTGGGATAGTGGTTCCGGGCTGCCATCTTCACCGGGGGGCCTCTTCTCTGCGCTTCGGGCCCGGAATAGAGGCGTTGCCTTGACGATGACGCAGAGGGACGTTGGTAATTAGCGTACCTCTGCGTCGTCGTCAAGGCAACGTGACTATTCCGGGCCCGAAGCGCAGAGAGGAGGCCCCCCAATGAAGATGGCAGCCCGGAACCACTATCCCACCGGACGACCTCCCCACCGGACAGTCCTGCAGCACCGGACCAGCGCCGAGCGGAGATGAGTACAGAACTAAAGGGGGTGAGAGGGGCTGGATGATGTCGAAGGCCGCAGTGGTATTCAACCTGCGTACCTCCATAGGTTTCAAAACTACAACTCCCAGCAAGCCCGGACAGCCGATGGCTGCCCGGGCTTGCTGGGAGTTGTAGTTTTGAAACCTTTGGAGGTCCGCAGGTTGAAGACCACTGAGGGCGGAGAGTTCACTCGAGTATAAGCCGAGGGGAGTGTTTTCAGCATGAAAAATCGTGCTGAAAAACTCGGCTTATACTCGAGTATATACGGTATACGTTTGTTAGGTAGGCAGGCAAAGCATTTGCTAGGTAGGTAATATGTTTGGCTGGTAGGTGGGTGGCCACGTTACATTTGGTAGGTAGGCCCTTAGTCCAGTGTTTTCCAAACAGGCTTTGGCTGTTTGGGCATGCTGGGAGTTGTAGTTTTGCAACAGCTGGAGGCACTCAGGTTGGGAAACACTGGACTAAGGGCCCAACTACCCACCAAAATGCCACCTTCCGCTGCAAAACTCTAACTTCCAGTTTAAGACTGTCCGAGCATGCTGGGAGTTGTAGTTTTGCAACAGATGGAGAGACAATGTTTCAAAAACACTGCCGTAGTTAGTGTTTCCCAACCTGGGGGCCTCCAGCTGTTGCAAAACTCCCAGCATGCCCGGACAGTCTTAAGCTGAGAGTTAGAGTTTTTCAACAGCTGGAGCCACCCAGGTTGGAAAACAATGGACTAAGGACCTACCTACCAAACCTGAGTGTCTCCAGCTGTTGCAGAACTATAACTCCCAGCATGCCTGGACAGCTAAAGACTGTCAGGGGAATGCTGGGAGTTGTAGTTTTGCAACAGCTGGAAGTCCCCAGGTTCGAAAATACTGACTAATGCAGTGTTTTCAAAACAGTGTCTCTCATGGTGGTCCAAAACTACAACTTCCAGCATTCCCGGACAGTCTCTAGCTGTCAAGGCATGCTGGAAGTTATAGTTTTGCAACAGCTGGAGGCACACTTATTTGTAAACACTGGTGTAACACTGGAGGCACACTGATTTGTAAAACTGGTGCTGAAACAATGATGACACTGAGCACACCGTGATTCACTGACCTGCAGGAAAAGCAGAAGGCGGCGAACAGAGAACGGGACACCAATATTGGAGCAACGGGGGAGCATAGACAGTTGAGTTAGTTTCTTTTGGAATAATTTTCATCCCTGGCACAGTGGATAAAACTAAAATAAAATACTAAAAAAGCCAGCAAGTAGTAGTAAAACGTCCGTCTTTATTCAGGGTTCTTCCTTAAAAGCCTTCACGGTGGCAAACAAACCGTGAACATATCAAAAATATGAAATATTGCACAAACAGAGGGGGGTCCCAAGCATGACTTGACGCGTTTCTGATCTATCGATCCTTACTCATAGCCTGTAGATCCTCAAATGAGGCACCCTTATATACTCCAGGGCATTTTCCCCATTCCCACAGGAAGGGGAGGGACAGGTCCACATCACATGTGCGCGTGATTAAAACAAAAACATGGGACCAAACACAGATAAATTATTCGAAGACATATCAGTAATGTAATATTAAATCTGTTTTGCTATTTAGACCATGGGGTTGAATGCAATTCAAAAGATAAATCCACATGATTTCCCTATTGTGGAGGGATCGAATATGGTCACCTCCCCTTTTATTTAGCTTCACCTTCTCAATGCCTGAGAACCTGAGGGAAGTGGTGTCTGAATTATGACATATTAGAAAATGTTTAGATATGTTAGAAATGTTCGAGCTTAAAGGGCCAGCAGCATGTCTAATGTGCTCTTGCATGCGTTTTTTAAGGGACCTTTTGGTGGAACCCACATATGTTAAGTGACATTGTGTGCACATGATTTTATATAAAACAAAAGTGCTATCACAGTTTAGAAAGTTGTGAATGACATCACATTTGCCATCCACTGTACCTTCTATTTTCTGGCATTTTTCGGCAAAGGGACATACCACACACACCACGATTTACCGCACTTGTGGAAGCCCTTGGTGCTAATCCACTGGGTGGTAACACTAGCCGTGTCCACCATACTGGGAACAAGGAGATTGGATAGAGTAGGTGCCCGCCTCGCTGCAAATCTCACACCTGACTTTATAATCTCCCCTACCGTGGGATCTGTTGATAGAAAAGGTAAGTGTTTAATTACAATGCGTTTGATGTCATTAAATTCTGGACTGTACGTGGTGACAAATGTAGGACAATAGGACAATCTTGTGATTCAGTTGGTTGCTTACTTGTAAAAAGGGATTTTCGATCCATAGGATCCACTCTCGACCGAGCTTTTTTCAAGAGCCATCCAGGGTAACCTCGAGCCGCCAGGCGTGTGCATGCTGCATCAGCTTCCCTGCGGTACACCTCGGCGGAAGAACTGTTCCGCTTAATTCGTATAAGTTCACCTACTGGTATGGCTCTTACTGTTTGTTTGGAATGGCATGAATTCGCCCTTAGGATGGTATTGCCTGATATCTTTTTTCTGTAAGGATCAACCTCAATTTTATTTGTATCAGGGTTGCCACGTAATATGACATCCAAAAAGGGGGTTTCACTTTTACACCATGTGTGGGTAAACGTAAGATTGAACCGATTATTATTGATATATGTCATGAATGCATCAACGGTCAGATAGTCAGACGACCAAATGATGAACATATCGGATACATACCTCCCATACCATGCGAGGCATGTGGAAAATGGATTGGTGTCAGAAAAAATAACTGCTCCTCCCACCAAAAAACAAAAAGCTTAGCCCGAGCTGGTGATGACTTTGCTCCCATTGAAGCACCCGTGCGCTGCAAATAAAAATTGTTACCAAACATAAAATAATTGTGTTTTAACACAAAATCTGCCACCTCAATAATGTAATGTCTCAAATCCACAGAATATTTAGAAAATCTCATCAGTATATCCGAGATAGCTGATAATGCCAGATTATGCGGAATACTGGAATAGAGCGATTCTATGTCGCAAGTAAGCCACGACAGAGAATCGCTCCATGTCAATTCATCCATGATTTTTAGCAAGTGCTTAGTGTCCTAGATATAACTTGGGCATTGCATAACCAGAGGTTGCAGTACTGAGTCCAACCACTCGCATAGGTGCTCGTTAAGGGATCCGATCTCCGCCAGGATCGGACGCATCGGCGGCGGGAATCGGTCCTTATGCAGCTTGGGTAGCGAGTGGAAGATAGGAATAATTGGAGCAGGCACGAAAATATAATCCACTTCTTTTTGGGTCAAAATAGATCTGGCTTTCCCCTCTTCCAACAGAGTCAACAGTTCTTTTTTAAAAGGTTCAGTGGGATCCCCACAAAATTTAAGGTAAGTTTTATCATCAGACAGTAGATTTTCATTTAAATTGATATACAGTCCCGTGTCCATACATACTACCGAGCCGCCTTTATCGGCGGATCGGATCGTCAAATTTTTGTTTTTCTTTAATTTCTTTATGGCAGCAGCCTCCTTTTTATTCAAATTAGGACATTACTTTTGATTGTAGGTTAACCAAATCTTTCATGATAAGGTCCTGGAACCAATCAAAAATTGCTGGTCTGGTCTGTATGGGGTAAAAATTTGGGTTTTTAGTGGAGAAGGTATGTGCAGTATTCACTTCATCACAAATAGATATCCCACTATTTTTAAGGAGACAGAGATCTCTAAAAGCAATTTGTTCTGCTAACGTATGCATTAGTGGTAAATCAGGGTTTATAGAAAGTTGAGGTGTGTCCGATGGTTCATCAGCATTTTCCACAAAAAAATGTTTCTTAACTGTTAAAGTTCTCACAAATTTATTTATATACAAAATTGTCCGATAAACATCAAAATGATGTGTAGGAGAGAAACCCAGTCCTTTCCACAGGACCGAGGTTTCTTCATCTGTAATGATTTGTGCAGAAATGTTAATGACTTGAAAATCCGCTTTTATTACTTTTTCCGTTTGTCCTTGTTACGCTCCAAAGCTCTTCTTCCTATGTTTTCTGCCACCGCGCCTTCCTTGTTTTTTGACTGTCTTCTCACATTGCGATTCTTGTGAGTGTTCACATATTGCGGTTCTGAGCCCCCGCTAGTGTCCGTGGTATCTGAACAATCTGAATTTTCAGTAAACTCCTGGTCAGCAGAACTAAATTCACATGGAGCGATTCTCTGTCGTGGCTTACTTGCCACATTGAATCGCTCTATTCCAGTATTCCGAAAAACCTGGCATTATCAGCTATCTCGGATATACTGATGAGATTTTCTAAATATTCTGTGGATTTGAGACATTACATTATTGAGGTGGTAGATTTTGTGTTAAAACACAATTATTTTATGTTTGGTAACAATTTTTATTTGCAGCGCACGGGTGCTTCAATGGGAGCAAAGTCATCACCAGCTCGGGCTAACCTGTTTGTTTTTTGGTGGGAGGAGCAGTTTATTTTTTCTGACACCAATCCATTTTCCACATGCCTCGCATGGTATGGGAGGTATGTAGACGATGTGGTCATCATTTGGTCATCCGACCATCTGACCGTTGATGCATTCATGACATATATCAATAATAATCGGTTCAATCTTAAAGGGGTATTCCAGGCAAAAACTTTTTTATATATATCAACTGGCTCCAGAAAGTTAAACAGATTTGTAAATTACTTCTATTAAAAAATCTTAACCCTTTCAGTACTTATGAGCTTCTGAAGTTAAGGTTGTTATTTTCTGTCTAAGTGCTCTCTGATGACACCTGTCTCGGGAAACGCCCAGTTTAGAATAGGTTTGCTATGGGGATTTGCTTCTAAACTGGGTGTTGCCCGAGACAGGTGTCATCAGAGAGGACTTGGACAGAAAAAAACAACCTTAACTTCAGAAGGTCATAAGTACTGAAAGGATTAAGATTTTTTAATAAAAGTAATTTACAAATCTGTTTAACTTTCTGGAGCCAGTTGATATATAAAAAAAGGTTTTGGCCTGGCATACCCCTTTAAGTCCCAGGATGCCCTTGGTCCTAGTGGGGTTAAAAGGTCAAAAGATTAAAATATGTAAACTAAGAAGACACTGTGAAGTACGGGGATATACTTGGCAGGCCTGGAGAAATATTTTCTAAAAGATGTTTTTATGTACTTGATGTATTTCTAGGTGTATATTAATATATATATATATATATATATATATGTCAAAGAAGAAAGCAGCACTCCTAAAGCGTGAGTAGGTGCCTCCAGCTAGGATCTCGGTCCAGGATTCTGCATACGTAGTTCCAAGGAAAATGCTGGCTTGATAATGATGGTGTGAGACCATTGAAACGTTGCTCTTTGCACATTTGGGATGAATAAATAGTTTTCATTTTTTCACCATACCTTGAGTGCCACAGCATTCTCCTTGGAACTACGTATGCAGAATCCTGGACACGGACCCTAGCTGGAGGCACCTACTCACGCTTGGAACTATATATATATATATATATATATATATATATATATATATATACACACACCGTATTTATCGGCGTATAACACGCACTTTTTAGGCAAAATTTTTTTTCCTAAAGTCTGTGCGTGTTATACGCCGATACACCCCCAGGAAAGGCAGGGGGGGAGAGGCCGTCGCTGCCCGCTTCTCTCCCCCTGCCTTTCCTGGGGTCTAGAGCGCTGCTGCCGGCCCTTCTCTCCCCCTGGCTATTGGCGCCGCTGCCCGTTCTGTCCCCCTGACTATCGGTGCCGGCGCCCCATTGCCGGCGCCGATAGCCAGGGGGAGAGAAGCGGCTATTGCCGGCGCGGCTGCCCCGTTGCCTCCCCCCATCCCCGGTGGCATAATTACCTGTTGCCGGGGTCGGGTCCGCACTGCTGCAGGCCTACGGCGTGCGTCCCAGGCGTCGTTGCTATGCGCTGCACGGCGCATGGCGTCAGTGCGCCGCGCCGTGCATAGCAACGACGCAGGGGACGCACGCCGGAGGCCTGCAGCAGCGCGGACCCGACCCAGGTAATTATGCCACCGGGGATGGGGGGAGGCAACGGGGCAGCGGCGCCGGCAATGGGTGCCGCTGCCCCTTCTCTCCCCCTGGCTGTCGGCGCCGCTTCTCTCCCCCTGGCTATCGACGCCGGCACCGATAGTCAGGGGGACAGAACGGGCAGGGGCGCCGATAGCCAGGGGGAGAGAAGGGCCGGCAGCAGGGCTCTAGACCCCAGGAAAGGCAGGGGGAGAGAAGCGGGCAGCGACGGCCTCTCTCCCCCTGCCTTTCCTGGGGGTGTATCGGGGTATACACGCGCACACACGCACCCTCATTTTACCATGGATATTTGGGTAAAAAACTTTTTTTTACCCAAATATCCTTGGTAAAATGAGGGTGCGTGTTATAGGCCGGTGCGTGGTATACCCCGATAAATACGGTATATATACACACAAATCAAAAAATATGTTGTAGTCTAGTGTAATACATTTTGTATTGGACTAACAGAATTTTGTAGAGACAAGCTTTCAGGATTCCTCCCTTTATCAAGTCCAATAGTCAAGGACTAATGATCAAAGGACTTTATAAATTATCAGGGAGGAATCCCAAAAGTTTGTCTCCACAAAATTCTGTTAGTCCAATAAAAAAGGCATTACAATCTGCATCACTGGACTAATACGGCTACTCACATTTACTATACAGATATACACATACCTGAAGATGGTTTAGAACCCTGTGATGTCACACATGCTTGTGATGATGTCACCGTAAGCTGTACAAGGAGGTGCGCGCCGGCTGCAGTCTCTTCAGTGTGTTTTGCATTCACAACCTGTGGTGCAAAGTGTTTGTTAGAGAGTTTCTATTTGCGATAGAGAATTCAAGATTTTGACCGTTCCTTGTCTGAAGAGAGAACCACAAGGTAAGTCTCAGCCTCTTCTATTCATACATACACAGGGCTTTTTGTTTGACAGTTTTTTTTTTATTGCTGTTGCTTTTTTTTTTAGCAAAAAAAAACAAGAAATTAATTTCCAAAAGTAGTAACAAAAGTTATATTTCTCATAGCATTGTGACAATACTTGGCTTAGGCATTAAACATAATAAACCGCACAGATAGTATCATGACCAGAGCTTTTTCTTGCAAAACTGCTAAAATGCAATTATGCCCAAAAAAGCCCCCAAGAAAAAGAGTCCTAATTCATGAAGTTCTAAAAGATATGTCTATGAGAAAGATTTGGTGGTGTAGTAAAAGAATGACAGAAAGATTATGGCAGAAATATAATAGTATATAATAGAATTCTGTGTGTACTAACAATAGAAATACTCCGGGTACTCCGAAAGGGAAAATTTTCAAATCAAATAGTGGCAGAAAGTCATATAGGGGACGGATAGATCCCAATGAGGTGAGGTAGGTTCATTATTAGTAAATGTATATAGCAGGATAGCCAAATTGTATCTACAGTATGAAGTTCACATGGCCCAGTGACCATACAGCCAAGCCCTTATAATCCACCATTACTGGGACAGATTCAGGGTTATCAGATATTACTATGACCGGAGAGGTTCAGGTTTATCAGATATTACTAGGACCGGACAGGTTCAGGGTTATCAGATATTACTAGGACCGGACAGGTCAGGGTTATCAGATATTACTAGGACCGGACAGGTTCAGGGTTATCAGATATTACTAGGACCAGACAGAATCAGGGTTGTCAGATATTACTAGGACCGGACAGGTTCAGGGTTATCAGATATTACTAGGACCGGACAGGTTCATGGTTATCAGATATTACTAGGACCGGACAGGTTCAGGGTTATGAGATATTACTAGGACCGGACAGGTTTAGGGTTATCAGATATTACTAGGACTGGACAGGTTCAGGGTTATCAGATATTACTAGGACCGGACAGGTTTAGGGTTATCAGATATTACTAGGATCGGACAGGTTCAGGGTTATCAGATATTACTAGGACCGGACAGGTTCAGGGTTATCAGATATTACTAGGACCGGACAGGTTCAGGGTTATCAGATATTACTAGGACCGGACAGGTTCAGGGTTATCAGATATTACTAGGACCGGACAGGTTCAGGGTTATTAGACATTGGTAACCTCAGGGAAGACGTTTCCATATAAAACACTTATAGAGAAGCGTCTTCTTCTGAGGCTGCGATGGTCTTAGTGTTATCTTGCGGTTCTGTGCTGGACATTTCTGCTCTGTATGAAGGATCTATTGTATAATGACAGGAATGATGACATGTTGTCTAATGTGTTCACTTATCTCTATCTCTCTAGTGTTTTCAGGCTCTGACCTGTGACCATGGCCTCTCCACAAGACCCATTGCTGAAGGAGGAGGAAGAAGCAATGGAGGACCATAGTGATATGGATGTAGAAAAGGGCGATATCCCTGAGAGGCAGAACCTGCCATCTCTAAGCGTGATGTCCACCGCACGTTCCATCATCACTGTAGTGATCCTCGCCTTTGTTAATTTGCTCATCTATGCAAATCGCTCCAGCGTGGCGGGGGTGCTGCCTTATATACAGAAAGCATATGACACCAATGCTAGTCTGTCCGGCTTATTGAATACATTGTTCATTGGAAGCTACGTGCTGGTCGCACCAATTGCCGGATATTTGGGCGACCACTGTAATAAGAAATATACTGTTTGCGCAGGAGTCATCGTTTGGCTGAGCATGACACTTACCCTGTCATTCATCCCTGACGGGTACTTCCTGCTCTTCCTGCTGACGAGTGGACTGGTTGGAGCCGGAGAGGCGACTTTCTGCACCATCGCCCCCTCCATCATTGCAGACCTTTTTACAAGTGACCAGCGGATCCGCATGCTGAACGTGTTTTACTCCGTCATACCTGTAGGCTGCGGACTAGGATACATCATCGGGCCCAAAGTGACTGATGCAGCAAGGGGCGATTGGCACTGGGCATTTCGGGTCACCCCTGGCCTGGGCCTCATAGCTGTGGCTTTGATGATTTTGGTCACAAAGGAGCTTCCAAGAACGACTACAAACGGGAAGAAGAACAACAAATCCCAGAAGTTTGCCAAATGGGCGACAGATCTGAAAAAACTATTTAAAAATCGAAGCTTCATGTTAACCACCATGGGATCGACGGCTGTATCCTTCATAGTGGGAGCCATAGGTGTATGGGGTCCGTCATACCTGACCCACGCACGAACACTCCTACAAGAGAAGGACCCTTGCCGTGCTGAACCGTGTGACTATCACGACATCCTAATATTTGGTGTGGTTACAGTCGTTTCCGGCATTCTGGGAGTTGTAGCAGGGACGGAGATAAGTAAAAGATATCGCAAATCCAACCCACGGGCGGACCCGCTTGTGTGTGGATGCGCGATGATGCTCTCCGCCCCTTTTCTTCTGTTGGCATTGACTTTTGGCAACATCAGCCTCGTTGCCACCAACATCTTCATCTTCATCGGAGAGACGCTTCTGTCAGTAAATTTCACCCTCATATCTGACATTATACTAAAAGTAGTAACTCCGTGGAGGAGATCTTCAGCCCTGGCCGTGCAGATGACAATCTATCACCTCCTAGGTGACGCCGGCAGCCCGTACCTCATCGGCCTGATATCTGACACCTACGAACGAGGATATGCCAAATCCCCTCTTCTGAAATACCGCAGCCTGGAGTATGCCCTCATGACCTGCACCATAATGGCAGTCATCGGAGGGGCCTTCTTCATGGCCACGGCCCTATATATAGAGAGGGACGAAAAAGAAGCAGAGATGGAATCAGAACCTCCGTCATCCTCCTCCTCCTCACTGCTTCCTGCCGATGAGGACCACGCTTCAGACTGAGGAAAAGTCATTGCTTACCCTTATTTCGTTTACTTCATTAAAAAAAAATTACGAAAAAAATAACTGCATTTGTTCTATGTTCCACTTTACCCCTTATTCTCTACCCAGGGGCGGACGCAGACAGCAGAGGGCCCTTGTGCAAAGAATGTGCCTGTGCCCCCCCCCCCAAAACATCAATTGTTCAGCACCCCCCCCCCCACCATGTGTCACTCAGGTGGACCCCCATATGTCACTTGCTCTATAAGTTTCTAATTATTTATTAAGGCCTCCCATATGCCGCAGCTCATTCAAGCCCCCTACATTAGATAGCATAGATTCCCAACATTAGGTAGCATAGATTCCCCACATTAGGTAGCATAGTTTCCTCACATTGGGTAGCATAGATTCCCTACATTAGGTAGCCGTTTCCCCACATTAGGTAGCATAGCTTGCCCACATTAGGTAGCATAGTTTCCCCACATTAAGTAGCATAGTTTCCCCACAATAGGTAGCACAGATTCCCCACATTAGGTAACATAATTTCCCCACATTAGGTAGCATAGTTTCCCCACATTAGGTAGCACAGATTCCCCACATTAGGTAACATAGTTTCCCCACATTAGGTAGCATAGTTTCCCCACATTAGGTAGCACAGATTCCCCACATTAGGTAACATAGTTTCCCCACATTAGGTAGCATAGTTTGCCCACATTAGGTAGCACAGAGTCCCCACATTAGGTAACATAGTTTCCCCACATTAGGTAGCATCGTTTCCCCACATTAGGTAGCACAGATTCCCCACATTAGGTAACATAGTTTCCCCACATTAGGTAGCATAGCTTCCCCACATTAGGTGGCATACTTTCCCCACATTAGGTAGCATAGTTTCCCCACATTAGGTAGAACAGATTCCCCACATTAGGTAACATAGTTTCCCCACATTAGGTAGCATAGATTCCTCACATTAGGTAGCCATAGCCCCCCCAAACACACAGACAGACACAGACACACACAGAGACACACTTACCTGCCCTGCACAGCGCTTCTCCTCTCCGGCAGCGGCCTGACGAGTGACGTCACTGACGTCCTCCTGAGCGGGTCTGCAGAAGTACGTCACTTGTGCGACGTCCCTCGTCAGACCCCGGTCGGCCGGAGGCAGACTCACTGTCTAAAGTGCCCGCTGCACTATTATACCCCGCAGCTGCTTTAGAACAGTGAGCAGCGGCGGCGCCAACCCTACCATGAACCTACTATGCACAAAAAAAAGAAGGGGGCAGCAAAATGCAGCCCCTGAAAAGTGCCACCTGGGACTTATGGTCCCACCAGGTCCCATGGTAGGGCCAACCAGAGGCAGCTCTAGACTTTGTGAGGCCTTAGGCAAAACTTGAACATGAGGCCCTGCTTTATTTTCTGCTGAAATTACATGGTGGTCCGGCTGTGAGATGGTTATACTGTGACATCACTGTGTATTACCCCTGTACTGTGACATCACTGTGTATTATCTCTGTACTGTGCCATCACTCTGTGTATTATCCCTGTAATGGGACATCACTGTGTATTAACTCTGTACTGTGCCATCACTGTGTATTATCCCTGTACTGTGACGTCACTGTGTATTATCTCTGTACTGTGCCATCACTCTGTGTATTATCCCTGTACTGTGACATCACTGTGTGTATTATCCCTGTACTGTGACATCACTGTGTATTATTCCTGTACTGTGACATCACTGTGTGTATTATCCCTGTACTGTGACATCACTGTGTATTATCTCTGTACTGTGCCATCACTCTGTGTATTATCCCTGTAATGTGAAATCACTGTGTATTAACTCTGTACTGTGCCATCACTGTGTATTATCCCTGTACTGTGACGTCACTGTGTATTATCTCTGTACTGTGCCATCACTCTGTGTATTATCCCTGTACTGTGACATCACTGTGTGTATTATCTCTGTACTGTGACATCACTGTGTATTATCCCTGTACTGTGACATCACTGTGTATTATCTCTGTACTGTGACATCACTGTGTATTGTCCCTGTACTGTGACATCACTGTGTGTATTATCCTTGTAATGTGACATCACTGTGTATTATCCCTGCACTGTGACATCACTCTGTATATTATCCCTGTACTGTGACATCACTCTGTATATTATCCCTGTACTGTGACATCACTGTGTGTATTATCCCTGTACTGTGACATCACTGTGTGTATTATCCCTGTACTGTGACATCACTGTGTATTATCCCTGTACTGTGACATCACTGTGTATTATTTCTGTACTGTGACGTCACTGTGTATTATCTTTGTACTGTGACATCACTCTGTATATTATCCCTGTACTGTGACATCACTCTGTATATTATCCCTGTACTGTGACATCACTCTGTATATTATCCCTGTACTGTGACATCACTGTGTATTATTCCTGTACTGTGACATCACTGTGTATTATTCCTGTACTGTGACATCACTGTGTATTATTCCTGTACTGTGACATCACTCTGTATTATTCCTGTACTGTGACATCACTGTATGTATTATCTCTGTACTGTGACATCACTGTGTATTATCCCTGTACTGTGACGTCACTGTGTGTATTATCCCTGTACTGTGACATCACTGTGTGTATTATCCCTGTACGTATTATCCCTGTACTGTGACATCACTGTGTGTATTATCCCTGTACTGTGACATCACTTTGTATATTATCCCTGTACTGTGACATCACTGTGTATTATCCCTGTACTGTGACATCACTGTGTGTATTATCCCTGTACTGTGACATCACTGTGTGTATTATCCCTGTACTATGACATCACTGTGTATATTATCTCTGAACTATAACATCACTGTGTGTTATCTCTATACTGCAACATCACTGTTGATACTTACACTGCACTGTGACATCACTGTATATATTAAGCCTGTATACCCTAATGCCACTGTACATATTTACCTTGCACTGCGAGTGACAATACAGGGTAAATATGCACAGTGACATCACAGTTCAGAGTTAATATAAACAGTAATGTCTCTGTACAGGGACAATAAACAGTTTTGCCACTACAGGGTTAATAAACGCAGTGTTGTCACAGTAGAGGGTAACTATACAGTGATGTCATTGTACCGGGAAAATATACACAGTGAAGTCAGCGTTCAAGAATAATAAACTGTGATGTCACTACAGGGTTGTTATACACAGTGACATCAAATTACAGGATGAAGCACAGTGATGTCACAGTTTATTATGAAGCACAGTGATGTCACAGTTTATTATGAAGCACAGTGATGTCAGTTTATTATGAAGCACAGTGATGTCACGGTTTAATTATGAAGCACAGTGATGTCACGGTTTATTATGAAGCACAGTGATGTCACAGTTTATTATGAAGCACAGTGATGTCACAGTTTATTATGAAGCACAGTGATGTCACAGTTTATTATGAAGCACAGTGATGTCACAGTTTATTATGAAGCACAGTGATGTCACAGTTTATTATGAAGCACAGTGATGTCACAGTTTATTATGAAGCACAGTGATGTCACAGTTTATTATGAAGCACAGTGATGTCACAGTTTATTATGAAGCACAGTGATGTCACAGTTTATTATGACGCACAGTGATGTCACAGAGACTACAGAATGTATAACTGTACGTATGATAAAGATGGCGGGATGCTATCGAAACTCACACATACATGGGGGAATAAAACCCTTTGTTTTACACCTTATCTGGGAGTGCCGCTGAATCTTTAGTTTTGTAGATAGATAGATAGATGATATATAGATAGATAGATAGATAATAGATATGAGATAGATAGATAGATAGATCAGTGTATCCCAACCAGGGGGCCTCTAGCTATTCCAAAACGACAACTCCCAGCATGTCTTTGGCTTTATGAGCATACTGGGAGTTGTAGTTTTGCAACCAGCTGGAGGCCCCCCTGGTTGGGAAACACTGATCTATCTATCTATCTATCAATCATCTATCTATCCATCTATCTCCTATCTATCTATCTTTCTATCTATATCATATCCATCTATCTATCTATATCATATCTATCTATCATCTATCTATCTATCATCTATTAATCTATCTTTCTATCTATCTCATATCTATCTATATATCATCTATCTATCTCTCATCTATCTGAGATAGATATGAGATAGATAGATAAATAGAAAGATAGATAGATACATAAATAGATGGATATAGATAGATGGATAGATAGATAGATAGATAGATAGATAGATAAATATGATATAGATAGATATGAGATAGATAGATAGATAGATAGATAGGAGATAGATGGATAGATAGATAAAAAAAAACTCCAGAAGAGCAGCACAACAAAATTAAGAAAACCAATGCAATGGTGCACGCTGGGTGTGGACCTTGGTGAGAGGTTCACTTGTACTAGAAAAAAGCAAGAGACCAGCAGCACACAGAAAAATTAGTGCAAAAAAGGTGGAGATTTATTGCATTATCCCAGTGTACAAGCTCCTTGAGAACGGCGATGAGAGGTCGCTGAAACGTCGCTTCTTTTGTACACTGGGATAATGCAATAAACCTTTTTTACACAAATTTTTCTGTGTGCTGCTGGTCTCTTGATTTTTTTTGTTTTTTTTTTTGGATAGATAGATAGATAGATAATAGATAGATGATTGATATAGATTAGTGTTTCCCAACTAGGGGGGCCTCCAGCTGTTGCAAAACTACAACTCCCAGTATGCTCATAAAGCCAAAGGAATGCTGGGAGTTGTAGTTTTGCAACAGCTGGAGGCCCCCTGGTTGGGAAACTGATCTATCTATCATATAAATGTATCTATATCATATCCATCTATCTCCTATCTATCTAATCTATCTATCTATCTGTCTATATCATATCTATGTATCTATCATCTATCTATCGATCTGTCTATCATTTATCTATCCATCTATTTATGTATCTTTCTATATATCATCTCTCTATCTATATATCATCTATTTATCTATCTTTCTATCTCATATCTATATATATATATATATATATATATATATATTTATGTATCTATCTATATATCATCCATCTACCTATCTATCTCTCATATCTATTTATCTATCTCTCATCTATCTGAGATAGATAGATAGATATGAGATAGATAGATATGAGATAGATAGATAGATAGATAGATGCATAAATAGATGGATGGATGGATAGATATGAGATAGATAGATAGGAGATAGATATATAATAGATTGATAGATAGATCAGTGTTTCCCAAACTGGGGGACTTCAGCTGTTGCAAAACTACAACTTCCAGTATGCTCATAAAGCCAAAGGAATGCTGGGAGTTGTAGTTTTGCAACAGCTGGAGGCCCCCTGGTTGGGAAACACTGAACTACCTCCCACTGTCTCCTACAACTTTCCCCCTCTCCCCCAAGCAAGTTACTTACTTTAAAAGGGCAGCATGAGCAGTGGGCACTGGGCAGGTAAGTCTTCCATACTGGTGGTGTCCGGGCCTGTATACACACAGCGGGCCTGCTCCACAAGGTCCAGTATACAGGGGAGTGAGAGAGGGGGAGGAGCTTCCTGTCTGCTCTTCCCAGTCTGCATAGCGCGGCCCCTGCGTGGTGACAGGGCTGCAGGCTGAAGATTTATTTAAAAAAAGGATGCCGGTGCATTGCCGTAGAATGAGATTTGCCATAGAATGAGATGGTATGCCTCCATCACATCCTATTAGCTCACTCTTGTCACGTGACATATTTAAACGTCACGCATCGATGCGCACAGCAGTGTCAGTTTGGCTATCACAGGGAGAGGATCTCCTCTCCCTGTGATAGCTGAAGCTGCACGGAGCTCTCATGGCCTGTGTGGCCCGACAGAAGTTCATACATTTACGCAGCTCATACGGCTGGCTCATATACATTTACTGTTGATCCACAGCGCTATCGGGATCCCACGCCCGCAGCTCTACTCCCCGTCCCTTTAACGCTCAGGGAGCGGGGAACAGAAAGTAGAGCATCGGGCGCAGGTAAAGTAGTACTGCGCATGCGCAGCACTACGCGAATAACCTGCGCCCGATACCTCATATGTGTATGTCAAGTGTTCGGCGGGCGCAGTAGAGGGCACAGAAGGGAAGGAGCAACAATGGGATTTTGGAAAGTGAATTTTTCTGAAATTGTTTTTGAGGGGCATGTCACATTTAGGAAGCCCCTATGGTGCCAGAACAGCAAAAATAAACCACATGGCATACTATTTTGGAAACTACACCCCCAAGGCACGTAACAATGGGTCCAGTGAGCCTTAACACCCCACAGGTGTTTGACGACTTTTCGTTAAACTCGGATGTGTAAATGAAAAAAAAAAAGATTTTTCACTAAAGTGCAGTTTTTATTCCCCAAATTTACAATTTTTACAAAGGGTAATGGGAGAAAATGCCCCACAAAATTTGTAACCCCATCTCTTCTGAGTATGGAAATACCCCATGTTAGGGCGTAAAATGTTCTGCGGGCGAACTACAATGCTCAGAAGAGAAGGAGTCACATTTGGCTTTAGGAAAGCAAATTTTAGGAAGCCCCTCTGGTATCAGAACAGCACAAAAAAAAAAAACACATAGCATATTATTTTGAAAACTACACCCCTCAAGGCACGTAACAAGTGGGTGAGCCTTAACACACCACAGGTGATTGATGAACTTTCGTTAAAGTGGGACTTGAAAATGAAATATTTGATTTTTAACACTAAAATGCTGGTGTTACCCCAAATTTTCATTTTCACAAGGAGTAATAGGAGAAAATGCCCCAACAAAATTTCTAACCCCATTTCTCTCGAGTAAGGAAATACCTCATATGTGTATGTAAAGTGCTCTGTGGGTGCACTAAAGGGCTCAGAAGGGAAGGAGCAACATTGTGCTTTTGGAGAGCGATTTTTGCTGAAATGGTTTTTGGGGGCATGTCACATTTAGAAAGCCCCCATGATGCCAGAACAGTAAAAAAAAACACATGGCATACTATTTTGGAAACTACACCCCTCACAGAACTTAATAAGGGGTGCAGTGAGCATTTACACCCCACTGGCATTTGACAGATCTTTGGAACAGTGGGCTGTGCAAATGAAAAATTAAATTTTTCATTTTTACGGACGACTGTTAAAAAAAATCTGTCAGACACCTGTGGGGCATAAATGTTCACTGTACCCCTTGTTACATTCCGTGAGGGGTGTAGTTTCCAAAATGGGGTCACATGTGGGGGGGTCCACTGTTCTGGCACCATTGGGGCTTTGTAAACACACATAGCCTTCAATTCCAGCCTAATTCTCTCTCAAAAAGCCCAATGGCGGGGTTACACGTTTTGAGGGGCTTTTTTAATATTACCCCTTGTGAAAATGAAAAATTTGGGGTAACACCAGCATTTCAGGGAAAAAAACTAATTTTTAATTTTCATGTCCAACTTTAACGAAAAATTTGTCAAAGACCTGAAGGGTGTTAAGGCTCACTATACCCCTTGTTACATTCCGTGAGGGATATAGTTTCCAAAATGGGGTCATATGTGGGTGTTTTTTGTTTTTTTTTGCGTTCATTTCATAACCGCTGTAACGATCAGCCACCCCTGTGCAAATCACCAATTTAGGCCTCAAATGTACAAGGCTCTCTCTCACTCCTGAGCCATGTAGTTTGTCCGCAGAGCATTTTACATACACATAGGGGGTATTTCCGTACTCAGAAGAAATTGTGTTACAAATTTTGTGGGGTCGTTTTCTCCTTTTACCTCTTGTGAAAATGAAAAGTATGGGGCAACACCAGCATGTTAGTTAACATTTTTTTTTTACACTAACATGCTGGTGTAGCCCCCAACTTTACCTTTTCATAAAGGGTAAAAGGAGATAAATCCCTCGAAAAATTGTACTGCAATTTCTCCCGAGTACGGAAATACCCCATATGTGGCCCTAAACTGTTGCCTTGAAATACGACAGGGCTCTGAAGTGAGAGAGCGCCATGCGCATTTGAGGCCTAAATAAGGAATTTGCAATAGGGGCTACAGTAAAACCCTACAGCAGTGTTTCCCAAACAGGGTGCCTCCAGCTGTTGCAAGACTCCCAGCCTGCCAGGACAGTCTATGGCTGTCCGGCAATACTGAGAGTTGTGGTTTTGCAACAGCTGGAGGCTCCGTTTGGGAAACACTGCTGAGACGTTTTTCATTTTTATGGGGGGGGACATGTAAGGGGGAGTATATGTAGTGTTTTACTTTTCATTATTTGTTAGTGTATTGTAGTGTTTTTAGGGTAAATTCATACAGGCGGGGGTTTACAGTAAGTTTTCCACTGGGAGTTTGAGCTGCGGTGGAAAATTTGCCGCAGCTCAAACTTGTAGAAGGAAACCCACTGTAAACCCACCCATGGGGGGGGCGCCCCAAACCTTCAGCTGTGGCAAAATGACAACTCCCAGAATGCACTGACAGACTGTACATACTGGGAGATGTAATTTTACAACAGCTGTAGGCACACTGGTGGGGAACCACGGAGTTAGAAAACAGACTCTAGCTCAGTGATTCCAACCAATGTGCCTCCAGCTGTTGCAAAACTACAACTCCCAGCATGTATGGTCTGTCAGTGCATTCTGGGAGTTGTAGTTTTGCAACAGCTGGAGGCACATGGGTTGGAATCATTGAGTTAGGAAACAGACTCTAGCTCAGTGTTTCCCAATCAGTGTGCCTACAGCTGTTGCAAAACTACAATTCCCAGCTTTGCCAGACAGTCAAGGATGCTGGGCGTGTAGTTCTGCAACATCTGAAGGGCCAGATATTGCAGAACTACAATTCCCAGCATGCCTGGACATGCTAGGAGTTGTAGTTATGCAACAACTCGGGAAGAACAGTTTGGAGACCGCTAAGTAGTGGTCTCCGAACTGTAGCCCTCCAGATGTTCCAAAACTACAACTCCAAGCATGCCCGGACTGTCCAGGCATGCTGCGAGTTGTAGTTCTGCAACATACGAAGGGCCAGATATTGCAGAACAACATGCCCAGCATCCCTGACTGTCTGGCCATGCTGAGAGTTGTAGTTTTGCAACATCTGGAGGGCTACAGATTGGAGACCACCGTATAGTGGCCACTTCAGATGTTGCAAAACTACAACTCCCAGCATTCCCGGACAGTCAGTGCATGTTGAAAGTTGTAGTTTTGCAACATCTGGAGGACCACAGTTTAGAGACCACTACACAGTGGTCTCCAAACTGTGACCCTCCAGATATTGCAAAACTACAACTCCCAGCATGCCCAAACAGCCTTTGGCTGTGTGGGCATGCTGGGAGTTGTAGTTTTGCAGCTTTTAGAAGGCCACAGAGAAGATCACTTACCGCGATCTTCGCTGCAGCCTTCTCCGCTGCACTTTCCGGCCACTCCTCCTGTGTCGATGCTGCCACCGCTGGTCCAGGATGCCTCCGCCGGTCCGGGTAAGCCGGGCCATGCTCCCCCCTCGCCGCCCGTGTTCCCCCCGCTCTGCCCCGACTTCGATCGGTGGGCAGAGCGGGGGAAATGAACTCTAACCCCCCCCCACCTCCTGCCATTGGTGGTCAGCCTGACTGACCAATGGCAGGGGATAGGAGGGGGTGTCAACACTGCCACCTCGCTCCTATCCTTTAGGATGATCGGAGCTGTCTTATTTTCCGGGCGATCGGGTCACCAGTGACCTGATTGGCCCGGATTGCGGGCAAATCGCTGGTCTGAATTGACCAACGATTTGCCCCCATCGCTGACATGGGGGGTGGGGGGGTCTCAGAACCCCCCTAGGCATTGCCACGGGATGCCTGCTGATAGATATCAGCAGTCATCCCGGTCCGATCACTGCCCGGTGAGCGGCGGTGATCAGAAATGCGGAGGGCGTATGGATACGTCCTCCGTCCTTAAGTGACGGGACGCGAGGGCGTATGCATATGCCCTTCGTCCCGAAGGAGTTAAGGTCAAAATGGGCTCCGTCCCCAAGGGGTTAAGGACCACAGGTTTTTTTCATTTTTGCACTTTTGTATTTTCCATCTCACATTCTAAAAATCAGAACACTTTTAATTTTGTACCTACAGACCCATAAGGGCTTATTTTTTGTACCACCAATTGTACTTGGTTTGACATCAATCATTTGTCCACAAAATTTACAGCGATCCCAGAAAAAGATATTCGTGGGGCAAAATTGCAAAGAAAAGTTCCTTTTGTAACTTTTGGGTGCTTCCGATTCTACACAGTGCAGTTTTCGGTAAAAATGACACCATGTCTTTTTTTTTCTTTTTTTTAAACTGTAATGTTTATTAAAGGAATTTTTCAATTATACAAATCCAAAAATAAGAAAAACAAGGAAATGACATCAGAAGGGCCGTAGCTCGATACAATCTATGAAATACAGTAGAAATACAGGGGGCAAAGCCCAAAAACACATAGCATAAACCAATTAAAACAGGCAGTAAGTAAGGCGAAAGCAAGAGAACAAAACCATCAAGAATCAAGGAAGGCCTCCGTTATCGATATATAGCGTACCTGGGACCTCCGCAGTAATCCGTGAAGTGCCTAAGTCCGCGTGTTACCACGCAACATCAGTTGCAGACACAGAAGTTATAAGAACCATATACAAGGGAGGGGAAGGGGAAACAAACCGTAGACACACAGACAGACACACAACAACCACATAGGGCGGGGTAGAAAGGGAAAAAAGGAAGAGTAAGGGAAAGAAAAGAGAGAGGAAATCAGGGCTCCCAGACCAAGAGAAATAAGGGAACAGAGTAATTGATGGAGGCCGTCAAGAATGCCAGGGAGCGGATCTCTCTAATACGGGCCAACAGGACCGAATCAGGGGGGGGGGGGGGGGGGGGAAGAGAGTTTTCTTCCAGTACTTGGCTATAAGGGTCTTGGCAGCTAGGACAATATGTTGAAAGAGTTTGAAAGGCCTCTTAGATAAAGATGGATGAGAGGGGTGGAGGAGATAAATGTGGGGTTCTAAGGGGACCAGGACACCCAAAACCTCACCAAACAACCTCTGGACTGAGAAGGGGGCAAGACCAGAATATATCTAACAGTGTACCTAGTCCCACCCCACAACGCCAGCACTGGGGGGGGGGGGGGGGGGGGGGGGGGATATAGCAGGATTCAGCCTATTCAAGAGCTCAGGAGTGTGATACCAGCCCATAACCAATTTATGCTGGGACTCTTTATAAGCCGTACAGATGGAAGCCTTAGAAGCCCTGTCCCAGATAGTCCGCCATTGAGGAAGGGTGATAGTGGTGTTAAGGGCGGCCTCCCAACGTGCCATATAACTGTGAGAGGGAGGGGCCCCTCCAGGGGGGTGGAGAAGTAAGGAGTAAATATCAGAGAGAAGTCCCCTCGTCTGAGGTCCACCCCGGCATAATCGTTCAAATCCAGTAGGTAGAGAAACCACTGTAGACCCAGTTGAGGACAACATATAATGCCGCAACTGCAGGTAGTGGAAACACTCAGAGGAGGGGAGATCCCAACGAGACACCAGCTGGTCAAAGGGCAGGAGAGAACGGGAGAGAGGGTCCACTACATCCGCCCAACAGAAAAGGCCCCTAGAACCCCATTCCCTCACCATAGCAAAAGACAGACCACAAGGAAAGTTAGGGTGATTATAGGAAAGAACGCAGAGGGGAAGAAGGGGAAGACAGCTTAAATTTCACAGAACAATAACCCCAAACATACTTAGAAAAAGTCATGGGATCCAGCAGAGGGGAGAGAGATACAGTAGATGCCAGAGGAGACCAGAGGAGAGTGTTAGGGTGTATGGGGGCTAACCAAAGTTTTTCCAGTTCCATCCAGCGGCTGTATGCATGGTAGGAGCACCACGCCGCAAGATGGCGCAGATGGGCAGCCCAATAGTATTTAAAGGGGTTATCCAGGAAAAAACTTTTTTTATATATATCAACTGGCTCCAGAAAGTTAAAAAGATTTGTAAATTACTTCTAGTAAAAAATCTTAATCCTTTCAGTACTTATGAGCTTCTGAAGTTAAGGTTGTTCTTTTCTGTCTAAGTGCTCTCTGATGACACGTGTCTCTGGAACCGCCCAGTTTAGAAGCAAATCCCCATAGCAAACATCTTCTAAACTGGGCGGTTCCCGAGACATGTGTCATCAGAAAGCACTTAGACAGTAAAGAACAACCTTAACTTCAGAAGCTCATAAGTACTGAAAGGATTAAGATTTTTTAATAGAAGTAATTTACAAATATGTTTAACTTTATGGAGCCAGTTGATATATAAAAAAAAGTTTTTTTTCCTGGAATACCCCTTTAACCCCTTAAGGACTCAGACAATTTAATTTTTACGTTTTCATTTTTTCCTCCTCATCTTCTAAAAATCATAACTCTTTTATATTTTCATCCACAGACTAGTATGAGGGCTTGTTTTTTGCGCGACCAGTTGTCCTTTGTAATGACATCACTCATTATATCATAAAATGTATGGCGCATCCAAAAAACACTATTTTTGTGGGGAAATTAAAACGAAAAACGCAATTTTGCTCATTTTGGAAGGTTTCGTTTTCACGCCGTACAATTTCTGGTAAAAATGACGTGTGTTCTTTATTCTGAGGGTCAATACGATTAAAATGATACCCATTATTACGTACTTTTCTATTATTGTTGCGCTTAAAAAAAATCACAAACTTTTTAACCAAATTAACACGTTTTTAATCCCTTTATTTTGATGACCTCTAACTTTTTTATTTTTCAGTATGGGGCGGTATGGGGGCTCATTTTTTGCGCCATGATCTGTACTTTTTTTTGATACCACATTTGCATATAAAAAACTTTTAATACATTTTTTATAATATTTTTTTAATAAAATGTATTAAAAAAGTAGCAATTTTGGACTTTTTTTTTCTTTTCGTTCACGCCGTTCACCGTACGGGATAATTAACATTTTATTTTAATAGTTCGGACATTTACGCACGCGGCGATACCAAATATGTCTATAAAAAAAAATGTTACGCTTTTTTGGGGTAAAATAGGAAAAAACTGACGTTTTACTTTTTTATTGGGGGAGGGGATTTTTCACTTTTTTTTTACTTTTACATTTTTTTACATTTTTTTTTTACACTTGAATAGTCCCCATAGGGGACTATTCATAGCAATACCATGATTGCTAATATTGATCTGTTCTATGTATAGGACATAGAACAGATCAGTGTTTTCAGTGATCTTCTGCTCTGGTCTGCTCGATCACAGACCAGAGCAGGAGACGCCGGGAGCCGGACGGAGGCAGGAGAGGGGACCTCCGTGCGGCGTTATGAATGATCGGATCCCCGCAGCAGCGCTGCGGGCGATCTGATCATTCATTCAAATCGCGCACTGCCGCAGATGCCGGGATCTGTATTGATCCCGGCACCTGAGGGGTTAATGGCGGACGCCCGCGAGATCGCGGGCGTCGGCCATTGCCGGCGGGTACCTGGCTGCGATCAGCAGCCGGGATCAGCCGCGCATGACACGGGCATCGCTCCGATGCCCGCGGTTATGCTTAGGACGTAAATGTACGTCCTGGTGCGTTAAGTACCACCGCACCAGGACGTACATTTACGTCCTGCGTCCTTAAGGGGTTAACCCCTTCATGACCCAGCCCATTTTCACCTTCAGGACCTGGGCATTTTTTGAAAATCTGACCACTGTCACTTTAAACATTAATAACCCTGGAATGCTTTTACTTATCATTCTGATTCCGAGATTGTTTTTTCGTGACATATTCTACTTTATGTTATTGGTAAAATTTCACTGATATTTGCATCCTTTCTTGGTAAAAAAAATCTAAAAATTTCATGAAGATTTTGAAAATTTAGCATTTTTCTAACTTTGAAAGTCTCTGCTTGTAAGGAAAATGGCTATTCCAAATAAATTACATATTGATTCACATATACAATATGTCTTCTTTATGTTTGCATAAAAATTTTTTTTTTACTTTTGGAAGACACCAGAGGGCTTCAAAGTTCAGCAGCAATTTTCCAATTTTTCTCAAGATTTTCAAAATCGTACTTTTTCAGGGACTAGTTCAGGTTGGAAGTGGATTTTAAGGGTCTTCATATTAGAAATACCCCATAAATGACCCCATTATAAAAACTGCACCCCCCAAAGTATTAAAAATGACATTCAGTAAGTGTTTTAACCCTTTAGGTGTTTCACAGGAATAGCAGCAAAGTGAAGGAGAAAATTCAAAATCTTCATTTTTTACACTCGCATGTTCTTGTAGACCCAATTTTTGAATTTTTACAAGGGGTAAAAGGAGAGAAATCACCCTAAAATTTGTAACCCAATTTCTCTCGAGTAAGGAAATACCTCATATGTGTATGTAAAGTGTTCGGCGGGCGCAGTAGAGGGCTCAGAAGGGAAGGAGCGACAATGGGATTTTGGAGAGTGAGTTTTTCTGAAAGGGTTTTTGGGGGGCATGTCCCATTTAGGAAGCCCCTATGGTGCCAGAACAGTGGACCCCCCACATGTGACCCCATTTTGGAAACTACACCCCTCATGGAATTTACCGCAGTGGACAGTGGACTGTGCAAATGAAAAATTGTATTTTTGATTTTCACAGACCACTGTTCCAAAAATCTGTCATACGCCAGTGGGTTGTAAATTCTCACTGCACCCCTTATTAAATTCCATGAGGGGTTTAGTTTCCAAAATGGGGTCACATATGGATATTTATTGTTTTGCGTTTGTCAGAACTGCTGTAACAATCAGCCACCCCTGTGCAAATCACCTCAAATGTACATGGTGCACTCTCCCTTCTGGGCCTTGTTGTGCGCCCCCAGAGCACTTTGCGCCCACATATGGGGTATCTCCTTAGTCGGGAGAAATTGCATTACAAATTTTGAGGGTCTTTTTTCCCTTTTACCTCTTGTGAAAATGAAAAGTATAGGGCAACATCAGCATGTCAGTGTAAAAAAATTATTTTTTTACACTAACATGCTGGTGTAGACCCCAACTTCACCTTTTCATAAGGGGTTAAAGAAGAAAAAGCCCCCCAAAATTTGTAAGGCAATTTCTCCCGAGTACGGAGATACCCCATATGTGTCCCAAAACTGTTGCCCTGAAATACGACAGGGCTCCAAAGTGAGAGAGCGCCATGCGCATTTGAGGCCTAAATTAGGGATTTGCATAGGGGTGGACATTGGGAATCATTGGCATAGAATACCCCTAACAGGGTGCCTCCAGCTCTTGCAAAACTCCCAGCATGCCTGGACAGTCAATGGCTGTCCGGCAATACTGGGAGTTGTTATTTTGCAACAGCTGGAGGCTCCGTTTTGGAAACAGTAGCGTACCAGACGTTTTCAATTTTTTTTGGGAGGGGGGCTGTATAGGGGTATGTGTATATGTAGTGTTTTTTACTTTTTATTTTAGGTTAGTGTAAGTGTAGTGTGGTGTTTTTAGGGTACAGTCACATGGGCAGAGGTTCACAGCAAGTTTGCCGCTGGGAGTTTGAGCTGCAGCGCAAAATTTGCACCATCTCAAACTTGCAGCACTCACTGTAAACCTCCGCCCATGTGAGTGTACCCTGTACATTCACATTGGGGGGAGGGGGCAAACATCCAGCTGTTGCAAACTCCGAGCATGCCCTTTGGCTGTCCGTGCATGCTGGGAGTTGTAGTTTTGCAACAGCTGGAGGCACACTGGTTTGGAAACACTAAGTTAAGTAATAAACTTTCAATTGTTTTGCAACCAAACTTAGTGTTTCCAAACCAGTGTGCCTCCAGCTGTTGCAAAACTACAACTCCCAGCATGCATGGTCTGTCAGTGCATGCTGGGAGTTATAGTTTTGCAACAATTGCAACAGCTGGAGGCACTGAGGTAGGAAACGGACAATGTTTCCCAACTAGTGTGCCTCCAGTTGTTGCAAAACTACAACTTCCAGCATGCCCAGACTGCCCAGGCATGCTGGAAGTTGTAGTTCGGCAATATCTGAAGGATCAGATGTTGCCGAACTACAACTTCCAGCATGCTTGGGCAGTCTGGTATGCTGGGAGTTGTAGTTTTGCAACATCTGGAGGTCCACAGTTTGGAGACCACTGTATAATGGTCTCCAATCTGTGCTCTTCCAGATGTTACAGAACTACAACTCCCAGCATGCCTGGACAGACTGAGCATGCTGAGATTTGTAGTTTTGTAACATCTGGAAGAGCACAGTTTGGAGACCATTATACAGTGGTCTCCAAACTGTGGACCTCCAGATGTTGCAAAACTGCAACTCCCAGCATGCACAGAAAGCCAAAGGCTGTCTGGGCATGCTGGGAGTTGCAGTTTTGAAACTCCCAAAGGCAGCAGTGAGATCGCTTTATGGCGATCTCACTGCTGCCAATGAAGATGCCGCCCTGCTGCCGGAAACTCACTGCCAGGGACGCACCACCTCTGGGACCGCCTGGAGGACACCGCTCGCGCCGGGACCGCTCGGGACACCGCATGGCTGGGTAAGTGACGCCGGGGGACAGGTAAGGGACACTTAGCAGAGCGGTCTGTGTCCCGATCCCCGTGATCCGGACTCACACACTGCGCTGCTATCAGCTAGTCAGATTTGACCAGCTGATAGCAGCGATCGCTGGGGGGGTGGGGGGTGAAACCCCCCGTGGTCGCATGGTATGATGGCTGGCTATCAGTGATAGCCACCATCTTACCGGGCGCTGCGGGATGCCGCGAGTAGCGGCAAAAATGTTCATGACGTACCTGTATGTCATGGGTCGGGAACACCTTGCCACTCATGACGTACAGGTATGTCATAGGTCGGGAAGGGGTTAATGACATCTGGGACCGCTAAACCCCCCCATGCCCTGCTAGCCATACAACAGTCATAGCTAGACGATGTCTCTTCCCATCCCAAATAAAACGGAAAATGGCTGATTGAAGGGAACACAGGGAGAGGAGAAAGGGAGAAAACAGAACACACGCCCCTAGTGAAGTATAGTTTAAACAATAATTATAGGGAAAAAAAATGAATCTCACTCACCCTTTGGTGTTGTGCTAAGAGCACAACACCTGTGTTCACATGTAGAGTGAGTCTTTTGGTCCTGCAGCTCGCAATCCTTCCGATGCCTCCGTGGAGTCATCGGTAGTATAAATGAGGTAGATAAAAAAAACTGATTTTTTTCTTGCAGCGCTGGACCAATGGCATTAGAAGAGACCAAACTCTTATGGTAATCAAAGAGTAGCGTTTATTGGAAGCATGTCAACGCGTTTCTGGCCCGGAATGGGCCATTCATCAGGACAAGGTGCTCGTCCTGCACCTTGTCCTGATGAAGGGCCCATTCCGGGCCAGAAATGCATTGACGTGCTTCCAATAAATGCTACTCTTTGATTACCACAAGAGTTTGGTCTCTTCTAATTCCATTGGTCCAGCGTTGCAAGAAAAAAATCTGTTTTTTTTTTTATCTACCTCACTGAAGGGAACGTAGGGCAGACAACGGCACCCGGATCGGCAACATTTCGAAAAAATAAAGGAGTTTCGGGAGAATTGTCATTTTGACCGCCGCAATACGCCCAAAAAAGGATATATATTGTGTATGCCACTTCTCTAGGAGCGCACGAAGCTCCTGAAAAAGCAGAAAGTAGTTGGTGGAATATAGAGAAGAGTAGCACGAAGTAATGTGAACCCCTAAGTATTTAATAGCTGAGGGGGACCACTTAAAAAAAAAGTCAGAGTGCAAGAGAGTGGAAGTAGAAACAGGAAGATTGAGGGGAAGGGCCTCTGACTTAGAGAGGTTGACCTTATAACCTTCTCATAAAAATGTTGTTTAGCGTACAACAATTGCAGCTCCACTTTGTGCAAAGCCAGATCACCCAACTGCGCCCGAGTGGCCACCAAGCGCCTTAGCAAAGGAAGAGAATGTGTAGCAGAATGTGAGAGCAGAAGAGCTTCAAGACGAGAAATCTCAGTGCGAAGTTCCCGGGAGTGAGCCAGAGTATCATGTTTAATCCTAGAACCCAGAGCTATACAGTGACCACGGACAACGGACTTATGGGCCTCCCAAAGGATCGCCTGAGAAGAGACTGAGCCCTTATTAGTATCGAAATAGTCAGTGAGACACTTCTGTATCAATTCACGGGAAGGCAGGGATTTAAGGATGGAGTCATTCAGTCGCCAGTGGCAGGAACGAAGAGAAGAAAGAGAGGAGGAGAACGAAAGAAGAACAGGACAGTGATAAGAGCAGGAAATGGGATCAAGAGAAGCTGCAGAGTGCATGCGCACCATAGGGAGGTTCCCAAAGAAATAATCAATGCGTGTATGCAACTTATGGGGATGAGAAAAAAAACTAAAAGAGTGCTCCGTTGGGTGATTGATCCGCCATACGTAGATCACATAACGACGACGCACGTATGAGCCGTCGGAAAATGGAGGCCAAGAGAAACTGAGTGGGCACAGGAGGTGCGCCAGTGAAAGAATGATGGTCCAGTGACGGAGAGAAGATAAGGTTAAAGTCCCCTCCCAACAGCCAAGCAGAGGAAGGAAGTTTATGAAGCCTAGCAAGGACTCTACGCAGGAAAGGGATTTGGGAAGTGTTGGGGGCATAAACATTACAAAGTAACAGTGGGATCCCACCCAGAACACCCTCCACAATAACATAACACCCCTGAGGATCAAGAAAGGAAGAAGAGACTTGTATGGGGCAGGACCTGGAGACCAGGATGGCTACCCCAGCAGTTTTCAGAAACAGCAGAGTACGCCTGGGGAAAGAGATGATGAAGAAATTGGAAGGATCCAGAATGGTCAAAGTGCGTCTCCTGAAGGAAAACTATATTGGCACGCAGCCCAACCAACTCCCTTTGTAACAAGCGCCTCTTAGAGGGGGAGTTCATTCCCTTAACATTCAAGGAGACGCACTTAACCATGGCGGATGAAGAGAGAAGAGAGGCAGCTGTGTGAAAGCATACTCACAGAAGCGGTCAGAAGGGTCATCTCGCAGCAATGGAGGGAAATCCGGAGAGCCTGGGTCACAAGGAGAGGCAGTAGAGGAGGGCAACCTAAGGTGGAAAAAGAGAAAGGGAGACAAGAAGAGACAAAGGGGTACACAAACGAACAACAAACCGACAGGACACCAAAAAACTAATAAAATACAACAATGAATAATTAAGTAAACCATTGACCAATAAGCCAATGCAGAGGTCCAGACCACCGAAGCAGACCATGAACCAAGGCATGGGCAGTCCATTGCTAGGGCCTCGAGATGGACTATGGAAGAACACCGCCAAGGGAGAACCACCGGAAGAGCAACCACCTACTCCAAGGCCATAGCAAGGGAACACATAAAAACGAAAACCATTGGTGACCAAAAAATGCGATAACACTGCAATAACAGGGAACAATTAGCCATTACGCCTAAGCACACAGAGAAGGGGGGGCTCCCCTCTGACCAGAGAAGATCGAGAAATCAAAAGAGTCCAGGATAAAGGACAACTCAGGAAAGACATATGAGTGCTGTCCGCATCTTAAGGGGGAGCTCGAGGGGGGGACCCCCGAGACCCTGGGAGAGGACTTCCACTGGGATCCAGCCTGGCGGGGCCGGACAGGCTGCCACACAGGGGGTAGAGGAGGGGGGGGAGACATCAGATTTGTCCAAGTCCTCGACATGAGCATGGAGATCCCAGAGAAAGTCCTTTTGAGAGGCAATTGTAGAGTGCAGCTGAGCAATGTAAGCCCTAGTATGGACCTGTGTGAAGTTGGCACCCCATGTTCGCAAAAGCTGAATATGAATGCACCATTCGTTTGTGCTGCGTTTGTGCTGGTTTGTGCCGCAAAAATGAGCGTTTGTGCCAGTTCAGTTCCTGAGTTATTGTGCGTTAGATTTTTATGAAGCCACTTTCCACCCACTTTCCATCCCATGAAGCCAAAATTAAAAAACAAATACACCATTTGTTTGTGCTGCGTTTCTGCTGGTTTGTGCGGCAAAAATGAACATTTGCGTCGCTTTGGTTTCCGAGATATTGTGCGCTTAATTTGCTGAAACCCCTCCCACTTTCCACCCCATGTTGTTAAATTTCAAAAACAAATACACCATTCGTTATTGCTGCGTTTGTGCTGGTTTGTGCCGCAGAAATGAGCGTTTGTGCCGGTTCGGTTCCTGAGATATTGCGCGTTAGATTTTTATGAAGCCCCGCCCACTTTCCACCCCATGAAGTCAAAATTAAAAATAAAATACACCATTTGTTTGTGCTGCTTTTGTGCTGCAAAAATGAACGTTTGCGCCAGTTTGGTTTCCGAGATATTGTGCGCTTGATTTGCTGAAACCCCGCCCACTTTCCACACCATGTAGTCAAAATTCAAAAACAAATATACAATTTGTTTGTGCTGCGTGCTGCAAAAATTAACGTTTGTGCTGCTTTGGTTTCCGAGATATTGTGCGCGCCATATGTGGGAACCCCGCCTACTTTCCACCCCATGTTGTCAAAATGTAAAAACAAATACACCATTCGTTAGTGCTGCGTTTGTGCTGGTTTGTGCCGCAGAAATGAGCGCTTGTGCCGGTTCAGTTCCTGAGATATTGCGTGTTAGATTTTTATGAAGCCCCGCCCACTTTCCACCCCATGAAGTCAAAATTCCAAAACAAATACACCATTCATTTGTCCTGCATTTGTGCTGCAAAAATGAGCGTTTGCGCTTTGGTTTCTGAGATCAGAGAAGTTAATTTAGCATTATGGGATTAACGTAGCAATATATGATTTATTATGATATACACACAGTTATTACTACATATTACTACAGAGGTGGAAATGTCTGTATGTGCGTCTGTATGATGTCATAGGAATGTCATAGAGACGTCATAGAGATGTCATAGAGATGCCATAGGGATGTCATAGAGACGTCATAGGGATGTCAGTGTCAGAGATGTCATAGGGACATCATAGAGATGTCATAGGGATGTCATAGTGTCAGAGATGTCATAGGGATGTCATAGAGACGTCAAAGGGATGTCATAGTGTCAGAGATGTCTGTCATAGGGACGTCATAAGGATGTCAGAGACGTCATAGGGATGTCATAGTGTCAGAGATGTCATAGAGATGTCATAGAGATGTCATAGGGACGTCATAGAGATGTCATAGAGATGTCATAGGGACGTCATAGAGATGTCATAGGGATGTCATAGAGACGTCATAGGGATGTCATAGGGACGTCATAGAGACATCATAGGGAAGTCATAGGGACGTCATAGGGAGGTCATAGAGATGTCATAGGGACATCATAGAGATGTCATAGGGTTGTCATAGAGATGTCATAGGGACGTCATAGGGACGAGCATTCTGTAATTGCTAATGTCCATTCTGTGTACATTTTATTATACACAATGGAGGTTATTGGCTGAGAAGCATTAGTTGACACTCTCAGCTGTTGAATGGGGGTGAAAGACCGTAGAATCAGGATGATTGCCTGAAGAAGCTGCGCATGCACAGCGAAACACGTCAGGGAGCAGGGGTTCCCACATATGGCGCACACAATATCTCGGAAACCAAAGCAGCACAAACGTTCATTTTTGCAGCACAAACCAGCACAAACACAAGGTAAACAAATTGTATATTTGTTTTTGAATTTTGACTACATGGGGTGGAAAGTGGGTTTGTCTCAGGAACCGAACCGGCACAAACACTCATTTCTGCGGCACAAACCAGCACAAATGCAGCAATAACGAATGGTGTATTTGTTTTTGAATTTTGACTTCATGGGGTGGAAAGTGGGCGGGGTTTCAGAAAATCAAGCGCACAATATCTCGGAAACCAAAGCGGCGCAAACGTTCATTTTTGCAGCACAAACCAGCACAAATGCAGCACAAACAAATTGTGTATTTGTTTTTTAATTTTGACTTCAAGGTGTGGAAAGTGGGCAGGGCTTCATAAAAATCTAACGTGCAGTAACTCTGGAACCGAATCGGCACAAATGCTCATTTCTGCGGCACAAACCAGCACAAACGCAGCACAAACGAATGATGCATTCAAATTCAGCTTTTGCGAACATGGGGTGCCAACTTCACACAGGTCCATACTAGGGCTTACATTGCTCAGCTGCACTCTACAATTGCCTCTCAAAAGGACTTTCTCTGGGATCTCCATGCTCATGTCGAGGACTTGGACAAATCTGATGTCTCCCCCCCCCCCCCCTCCTCTACCCCCTGTGTGGCAGCCTGTCCGGCCCCGCCAGGCTGGATCCCAGCAGAAGTCCTCCCCCAGGGTCTCGGGGGTCCCCCCCCTCGAGCTCTCGCTTAAGATGCGGACAGCACTCATATGTCTTTCCTGAGTTGTCCTTTATTCTGGACTCTTTTGATTTCTCGATCTTCTCTGGTAGGAGGGGAGACCCCCCCCCCCTTCTCTGACCTCCTGGTCAGAAACATGCTGGAGGTCTTGGCGCATGGAGGAGATCTCCGCCCGGCAGGCATCCCTAATTTCAGCAATCAGGGAGCGGAAGTCATCTTTAGTTGGAATTTGGGAAAGGAGGTGGCCTAAGTCAGGGAAAGCAGAAGAGGGCAGCGACATACCTGAGCAGGGTATCCCAAGGCGCAGAGGCAGGTGCCGAACCAGCGGTCACCGTAGGCCCAGGGGATGGGTGGGGGGTCCCCGGAGGAGACAGGTGGAGAGCGCCAGAGGGCAACATGGTGGGCTGCCTACACCTCTGCGGCTTGGGGGAGGAGGAGGGAGTGTAACAGGCAGCAAGTGGATCCAAAGTGGCAGGTGAGGCAGGTACCGGGGTAACAGCAGCAGACGTCACCTGAAGGGGCTGTCCGACAGGATGGAACTCGGGGCCCTGGGCTAAAGTCACTGTGGAGGGGGAGGCTGAGCAGTAGGGAGCAGCTGGAGAATGCAGAGAGCCCGCAGGAGGAGACTGCCAATTCTTTACTATAGAGGCCCAGGATGCAGCCTCAGATGGCCCACTAGCAGAGGGAGCAGAGGCAGCCACAAAGGAGGAGATCAAGACAGCACTGGGCAGAGCAGCAGGCCCCAAGGATGAGCCCCCTGTGTCACTCACCGCACTGTTCAGCGGTGCAGGAGCCGGATGAGAGCCCTCGGCAAAGAACACTGCAGCAGGGAGAGGCTCCGGTCCTAGCGCAGCAGCGCTACCCACAGACTGCCGGGCCAGAGGCGAAGACAGGGCAGCGGAGGTCTGCGGTGGCAGGAGCGAGGATCCCTCCACGGACGTCAGCAGCAGAGGGCAGCCGGTAGGTAAGTCCACAGTGTGCCGCGGAGTGCAGCTGCTGGAGTGGCATCGCAGGCCCAGCACGGGCCCTGTAATGGCAGGCAGGGAGGAGGGCACAGAGGCAGCTGTAAAAAGCGCTGTATGCCTCCGTTGGTAGAGAAACCTGGCCGGGCTGGAGCAGAGGTATTCTTAGACCTTCTGGAGCTCTTCCCCATTAGAAAGCTGGGTCACCAGGGGTTCTGTACAGCTAGTATATGGCCAGCAGGAGCGCTCTCAACACGCGGCCATCTCAGTTGGCGTCAAGCCACACCCCCCAAAATGACACCATATCTTTATTCTGTAGGTCCATACGGGTACAAGCAAACCTAATTTATATAGGTTATATTTTATATTACTACTTTTAAAAAATTATAATTACATGCACCAAATTTAGTTTGTGTAAAATTGTCATCTTCTGACCCCTATAACTTTTTTATTTTTCCATATATAGGGATATATGAAGGCTCATTTTTTGCATCGTGGTCTGAAGTTTTTCTCGGTACCATTTTTGTTTTGATGGGAATATTTTGATCGCTTTTGATACATTTTTTTAGGGTATACAAAGTGACCAAAAATACGCAATTTTGGACTTTGAAATTTTTTTAAGTGTACGCCATTGACCGTGCGGTTTAATTAACATTATATTTTTATAGTGCAGACATTAACGCCCGCCTCGATACCACACATGTTTATTTTTATTTACATTTTTTTTTAAATGGGAAAAGGGTGGCGATTCAAACTTTTATTACTGAAGGGTTAAATCACATTGGAGCAATAGGCTTGGAGCAATAGGCTTGGAGCATGGAGCAATAGAATGCCGATCGGACAGTGAGGAGCAAGGTAAGGAGCCTCCCGCTGTCCTCAGCTGTTCAGGACAGCGCAATTTCACCGCGGCGGTCCCGAACAGCCCGCTGAGCTAACCGCTGCAATCAACTTTGATTGTTTAAAGGGTTAATACCGGATATCAGCCTGATCGGCGATGTCCGGTATTAGCCGCAGGTCCTTGTTGCTGATAGCAACCGGGACCTGCCAAAGTATGAAGCGCGCTCAGCTCCTGAGCGCGCTTCATATAACAGGAGCCGGCCACGGACATAAATAGACATCCGTGTTCGTTAAGGGATTAAAGTGTTATTGTCATTATAAAAAACTTTTGACATGTCATGGCGGCATGTCAAAAGTTTTGATCAGTTGAGGTCTCCGTGCTGAGATGCAGCCAGGTATGGTAATATGCTCAAGCGCTCAAGTGTCAGACTCCATAGACTATAGGGCATTACTGAATTAGACTTTGGGGACGGCAATGTCCGTGCACACTCGGAAGCTCTGGAAGTGTGAATCTAGCCTAATTGATCCTGTCTCTTGCATTGACTGTGGCGCACTTCACCCAGCTGTGTGTAGGGATGACATGACATGTCAAAAGTTTATTTTTATAATAATAGTAACACTTTAATGGGTTGAATGGAGTCTAACTGTGACTTCATTTTGTCCATTTTTCAAATGTGTATGTGGTCTGAATGGACTCAGAAATGGGGTCAACCACGAGTACCGCCTAGGCTGCAAATACATTTGGAAGAGAGACAGAACAGAGTCACAATTTTCGGCCCAATGAAGTCAATAAGCACATGGGTTCTACTTCATCTTATTGTTTTAAAAGGTTTTTGTTATGAATATAAGTAAAATCAGTCAGGGGAATAGCAGAGCTCAACCAGTGTGCCAATAGGCATCTCTCTGCCACTAAAAGAAACAAATGAAAGAAACGAATGAAAATGAAACAAACTAATTGCTTTCCTATCCAGTTAGTCATGTGCATTGCTAGAGATGTGAATAGTAACAATAGTGTTTTTTGATCATTACCGTATTTTCTCCTTTTTTTGCACCTATCAATTGATCTTTCACCAGAACTCTGAGTGACGTCACAGAGGGTGCCGAATGAAGTTTTGCTCTCGGATGACGTGTGCTAGGCTATAATGCTATAAGAAAGCTATGAGAGCGTTGGAGATGCCTTAAGTGATTTACTTGGTTGTCCAGGAAACTTTTTTTCTCCCCCTCATACTGTACATTTGGTGGCCCAGTATGGGATGGTGTGTCCCTGTACTTCTCCTGCCCTGTCAGGCAGAGTCTCTCCATGCCCCCAGGGCCCCCTTTGTGTGTTATCCCCTATGTGTGCATAATAAAATGTACTGCTTCTTTAATAGCTGTTACCATGTGATTGTTACCCAGGAGGCACTAGTGACCAGGTGACCCCCCCCCCCCCAAGTTACCTATGGGCTCCTTGCACAGCCCCCTATAAAATCAGGGAAGGGGCTGCAATCTCTCCATGCTCTTTCCTGCTGAGGTCCAGTGCAGTCAAGTTGTTCCAGTGTCTGTGTCCAGATCATTGGAGGCCTCAATCCTAAAGTCCTGCATCCACAAGTCGGTCATCAGTAAGTCAAGTCATCTTATTGTCAGTCACCATCTCCATCAAGTCAAGTCCATCTGTAGTCACCGTGGCCTGCACTAAAGTCAGTCTAACTACTGCAAGTTCCAGCATGCCTGCGAGGTCCCCAGGTTTCACCTCCCTGGGATATTTGGCTGTACTGTAAAGACTATATCACCTGTGTTGCCCCAGACAAGTTGCCGTTATCCTTAAACTGGCGTTGGTGGCTTCAGTGCCCCTGCCTAACCCAAGATCAGCGGTATTACCTTCGGGTGGTTAAGGCTAAACCACACCCTGGTGTCACGACAAGAAGGGGTTAATCCCATCTGCCCCTTGGGCCATAACATCTGCCCTACATGTACCCTGCACCTCACACCCCCTACCAGCTTTCACCAGAGTACCAGCCCAGCAAGGAAAGAGTTAACTCACGCTCTAAATATGGCTGTATATACTGGATACAGTAGCCAATGATGCACTTACCTCACCCTTGCTCTTGCCTGCCCAGGGCTGTGTAGCTCCACCCCCTAATGCTGTCATTAGAGGCAGGTGATAGGGGTTGTACTTTTGCAACAATTGGAGTCTCCCTGTTTGGGAAGACACTGTATTATCGGTGCTTTCCCTCAGGAGAAAGTGCCAAAAATGTGCTAACCCATTTGTTGTGGAAGCAAAAAGTGAGGATCTAAGGTCCTCGGAAGAACACGGTGCTCCAAAAGCGCTCCTTTTCAAGATGAATAATAGCCGTAGGTCTGGTATTCAATAAAGCGGTAAATACTTTATTCATGCAGGAATGTGCAGGGATAACGCGTTTCGAGGGGTGGAGACCCCCTCTTCGTCAGATCCAATCCAATGAGCATTGGATCTGATGAAGAGGGGGTCTCCACCCCTTGAAACGCGTTATCCCTGCACATTCCTGCACGAATAAAGTATTTACCGCTTTATTGAATACCAGACCTACGGCTATTATTCATCTTGAAAAGGAGCGCTTTTGGAGCACTGTGTTATTCCGAGGACCTTAGATCCTCACTTTTTGCTTCTATTGACCAGACGTCCAGGACCGGTTCCCGGGACGGTGAGGTGCCAGCAGCCCTTTCTAGACCGCGTGTCCCCCAGAGATCTGGGATCAAAGCTGATTACGGTGTTGTGCCTGGGACACAACACGCTCAGGTGAGCGCAACACCTTTTCTTCTCATCTCCACACTACTGCCTAAACAGAATCATGGCACATTAGTGCGCTTTTTCTCTGTTTCTTTTTTTCATACATATATTGAACCCATTTGTTGTGGTATTCTTTTCGTTGTTTCAGATCCCTGTATCCTGTGGACAACATCTGATTTAGTGGAGTACGTCGATGACCAGTGTGTTTTAAAATAAAAGTGTTTTCCAATGTGTCTTGTTTTTTATAATTTACTTTTCAGGCTTAGTAGTGGAAGTTGTCTTATAGACAGAATCCATTACCAAACCAGGGCTTAGTGCTAGCCACAAAAACAGCAAGCACTAATCCCCAAATATTACCACAGTACCCACTAACACAGGAGTACCAGGAAGAGCAGGTACCAACAGGCGCTTCTGGGCCCAGGCAGTAACAGAAAAAAAAAAGATAAATAAATGCGTAGGGTTCCCTTTTAATTCTCGGCCAGATATCAACCAAGCAGCAACAGCCTGACGTTACCAGGGTAGGGAGACTAACACTAAGCTCCAGCTTAGTAATAAATTCCGTCTATAAGACGGCTTTCACCACTAATCAGTCAAGTCATCTTATTGTCAGTCACCATCTCCATCAGCATTGTGGAGCTCTGAGTTCCCTTGATTTCAAAGGGATTCTACTGAGGAGTCCCACTGATTTCAATAAATCCAAAAGAGGGTAGAATAAAACGAATCTGCAGCTCAATCCACCAGTCAGAGGCAGGAAGATGAGTCCATCCAAATCTTTATTTGCCACACATAATGAGGGAGATTTATCAAAACCTGTGCAGAGGAAAAGTTGCCCAGTTGCTCATAGCAACTAATCAGATCGCTTCTTTCATTTTGCAGGGGCCTTGTTAAAAATAAAAGAAGGTTGATCGGTTGCTATGGGCAACTCAGCAACTTTGCCTCTGCACAGGTTTTGATAAATCTCCCCTAATGTGTTTTGAAGCATTAGAGCCTCTTCATCAGATTTACAGACTTAGTATGATTTCAATGGGATTCTGCAGCACTGTTCACACGATTCTGGGGTCCACAGAAAGAACAGACATGCCCATTCTTTCTGTGGACTTCGCTTGAAAATGCATTAACATCTAAGAGACGCTGCAATGATCATAGCGTTCAGCCCAACAAGTGCTTATAGTAAAAGCAGCAATATCTACAAATTACTGCTTTTACTGTATATTGTTGCTGGACAGGAGGTATATGATGTAAATCTCCTGCCCAGCATGAGCTGTAGCGTACAGCTCATCCTCGCTAGGAGCAGGGAGCCCTGTCAGGAGTAAAGTGACAGGATTCCCTGATCCTGTATATTATACAGCAGTGTGCTATGCACATATGAACAGGGTGGGCCATTTATATGGAAACACCTTAATAAAATGGGAATGGTTGGTGATATTAACTTCCTGTTTGTGGCACATTAGTATATGTGAGGGGGGAAACTTTTCAAGATGGGTGGTGGCCCTTTTGAAGTCGGCCAATTTGAATCCAACTTTTGTTTTTTCAATAGGAAGAGGGTCATGTGACACATCAAACTTATTGGGAATTTCACAAGAAAAACAATGATGTGCTTGGTTTTAACGTAACTTTAGTCTTTCATGAGTTATTTACAAGTTTCTCTTGGTTTACAGCCATTGACATGTCGTTGAGGTTAACACGTGAGGAGCGGATAGAAATTGTGTTGATGTCTGGTGAACGCAGTAACCGAGTCATTGCAGCAGATTTCAATGCAAGACACCCTACGAGACCACCCATCTCCCATGCTACAGTTAGCAAACTGCTTGCTAAGTTTCGTGAAACTGGTTCAGTGTTGGATTTGCCAAAATGTGGATGCATGAAATCTGTCACCCACAATAGGCTGGGGAGAACGGGGAAATCGATGAGGGCCGGCGCCAAAAGTCCACTTACCCATCGCGGTAGGCGATCGGCGGCAGAAGAGGACGGCGATGCGGCTCCCTGGATCCTACGGAAGCCGGTGAGTTGCCTAGCAACATCTGGAGGGCTACAGTTTGAGACCACTGTGCAGTGGTCTCTAAACTGTAGCCCTTCAGATGTTGCAAAATTACAACTCCCAGCATGCCCAGAGAGCTGTTTGCTGTGTGTGCATGCTGGGATTTGCAGTTTTTCAACAGCTGGAGGGTCACAGTTTGGAGATCACTGTGCAGTGGTCTCTAATAGGTATCGACCGATTATCGGTATGGCCGATATTATCAGCCGATAATCACGATTTTGGGCATTATCGGTATCGGCAATTACCTTGCCGATAATGCCAAGCGCCGCGCACCCCCCCCCCCCCCGAACCACCGCACCGCGTCGCACCCCCCACCGTAGTGCTGGGCGGTATACCTGTATGGATTTTTGCGCATACTGCTATACCGGTTGGGCCCCTCCCCCATTCTCCGAGTCAATAAAAAAAATTAAACTTACCCGTAATGGGGGTGGTTGAGGCCATCCATCCATCCATCCATCCATCCTTCCTGTAGTGTCCGGCGGCATTCCGGGTGGAGGGTGAACCGGTCCGGGCTGTCCTTCTCCGGGGGTCATCTTCTACACTCCAGGCAGGCTCCGGCCTAGTACGCTGCATAGACGCCGCTACGCTGTGACATCAGGTGCGTCGCTGCGCAGCGGCGTCTATCCAGCGTACTAGGCCGGAGCCTGCCCGGAGTGGAGAAGATGACCCCTGGAGAAGAAGGACAGCCCGGACCGGTTCACCCTCCACCCGGAATGCCGCTGGACACTACAGGAAGGAAGGATGGCCCGGACCACCCTGACAGGTAGGGGGAGAGAAGCGGGTGGCGGCGGCCTATGGCACCGCAAAAGCCACTGCAGTGCATTGATTTAAAGCGCCCGCTTTAAATCAATGTTCTGCAGCGGTGTCGAGGGGGGATAAATAGCCGATAACTTATACCGGAATATCGGTATAAGTTATCGGCCCTAACCTCCACCGATTATCGGTATCGGCCCTAAAAAAACGATATAGGTCGATCCCTAGTCTCTAAACTGTAGCTCTCCAGATGTTGCAAAACTGCAAATCCCAGCATGCCCAAACAGCTGTCTCGGCATGCTTGGAGTTGTAGTTGCGTACCTCCAGCTGTTGTATAACTACATCTCCCAGCATGCCCTTCGGCGATCAGTACATGCTGGGAGTTGTAGTTTTGCAACAGCTGGAGGCACACTAGTTGGAAAATACTGAGTTAGGTAACAGAAACTAACTGAAGGTTTTCCAACCAGTGTGCCTCCAGCTGTTGCAAAAGTACAACTCCCAGCATGCACGGTCTGTCAGTACATGCTGGGAGTTGTAGTTTTGAAACAGCTGGAGGTTTGCCCCCCCCCCCCCCCATGTGAATGTACAGGGTACATTCACATGGGCGGATTTACAGTAAGTTTCCTGCTTGAAGTTTGAGCTGCGCAAACTCCTAGCGGGAAACTCACTGTAAACCCCCGCCAGTGCAAATGTACCCTAAAAAAAAACTACACTACACTAACACATAATAAAGGGCAAAACACTTCATATACACCCCCTTACAATGTCCCCCCCAATAAAAATGAAAAAGTATTGTATGGCAATGTTTCAAATTCGGAGCCTCCAGCTGTTACAAAAAACAACAACTCCCAGCATTTCCGGACAGCCACTGACTGCCCAGGCATGCTGGGAGTTTAGCAACAGCTGGAGGCACCCTGTTTGGGAATCACTGGCGTAGAATACCCCTATGCAATCCATAATTTAGTCCTCAAATGCGCATGGCGCTCTCTCCCTTCGGAGCCCTGTCGTATTTCAAGGAAACAGTTTAGGGCCACACGTATTTCACGTATTTCCGTACTCGGGAGAAACTGCACTACAAATTTTGGGGGGCTTTTTCTCCTTTTACCCCTTATGAAAAGGAAAAGTTGGGGGCTACACCAGCCTGTTAGTGTAAAAAAATAAAAAAATTTACACTAACATGCTGGTGTTGCCCCATACTTTTTATTTTCACAAGCGGTAAAAGGAAAAAAAGACCCCCAAAATTTGTAACGCAATTTCTCCCGAGTATGGAAATACCCCATATGTGGCCGTAAAATGCTCTGCGGATGCTAAAAAAGGCTCAGGATTGAGAGAGCGCCATGTACATTTGAGGCCTAAATTGGTGATTTTCACAAGGGTGGCTGATTTTACAGCGGTTCTGAAATAAACGCTAAAAAATATATATATACCCACATGTGACCCCATTTTGGAAACTACACCCCTCACGGAATGTAACAAGGGGTATAGTGAGTCTTAACACCCCACAGGTGTTTGATGAATTTTCATTAAAGTTGGATGGGAAAATTAAAAAAAAAATTTCTTTCACTAAAATGCTGGTGTTACCCTACATTTTTAATTTCACAAGGGAAAATAGGAAAAAAAAGCCCCCCAAAATGTGTACATTTCTTCTGAGTAAGAACATACCCCTCATGTGGATGTAAAGTGCTCTGCGGGGGCACTACAATGCTCAGAAGAGGAGGAGTGCCATTGGGCTTTTGAAGAGAAAATTTGTCCGGAATTGAAGGCAATTGTGTTTACAAAGCCCCCATTAGGGATCGACCGATATCGATTTTTTTAGGGCCGATACCGATAAACTGTGGAGGTTAAGGCCGATAGGCGATAATTTATACCGATATTCCGGTATAAATTATTGTCTATTTCTCTACCCCCCCCATGAAGCCGCTGCAGATCATTGATTTAAAGCGGGCCCTTAAAAATCAATGAACTGTAGCGGCTTTTGCGGTGTCAGAGACCGCCGCTGCCACTTGCTTCTCTCCCCCTGCCTGTATAAAGCCCCCCTGACTTATAATACCCCCTGTCCTGTGCCCCTCATATATAATGCCCCATGTCCTGTGCACCTCACATATAATGCCCCCTGAGGGTGCAGAACAGGGGGCATTATATGTGAGGGGCACAGGACATGGGGCATTATATATGAGGGGCACATGTCAGGGGGCATTATATGTGGGGGCACATGATGGGGGCATTGTATGTGAGGAACACAGGACATGGGGCATTATATGTGGGGGTCACAGGACAGGGGGTATTATGTATGAGGGGCACATGACGGGGTGATTATATGTGTGGGCACATGACAGCCCACCCCTGTCATGTGCCCATATAATGCCCCCCTGATTTATAATACCCCCTGTCCAGTGCCCCTCACATATAATGCCCTCAGGGGGCATTATATGTGAGGGTACAGGACAGAGGGTATTATAAGTCAGGGGGGCATTATATCGGCACATGACAGGGGGGGCTGTCATGTGCCCCCACATATAATCCCCCCTGTCCTGTGTTCCTCACATATAATACCCCCTGATATGTGCCCCTCACTTATAATTTGCCCGTCCATCCATACAGTGCCCGAGCAGTGCTCACCTTTCTCACACGCTGCTACGTTCTTGTACTGTGAGTGAGAGCTGCAGGGACGTGATCTCTGGGCGCCGGCGCGATGATGTGATGTCATCACGCCGGCCTGCCGTGGATGGTGTCCCGGCGGCTCTCACTCCCACTGCAAGAATGAAGCAGCGTGAGAAAGGTGAGGGAGTGGAGGAGCGAGACAGCTGACATCTCCCGCTCCACGATGCTGTCAGGCAATTGCTCCGCACAGCAAAACAAGGCGTGCGCACGAATCGCGGGACTTCAGTCCTGGCCTGAAGTTCAGGGCCGGGACTGAAGTCCCGCGATTCGTGCGCACACCTTGTTTTGCGCATTATCGGCAGGTTAGAAGCAGATACCGATAACGGAAAAAAACGTGAATATCGGCCGTGCCGATAATCGGTCGATCCCTAGCCCCCATAGTGCCAGGACAATTGAACTTTCCCCACATGACCCCATTTTGGAAATTACAACCCTCAGGTAATGTAATAAGGGGTACAGTGAGAATTCATGCCCAACAGGTGTCTGGCAGATTTTTGGGACAGTGGTCCGTGAAAATGAAAAATGTAATTTTTCCTTTGCACAGCCCACTGTTCCAAAGAACTGTCAAACGCCAGTGGGGTGTAAATACTCACTGCACCCCTTATTAAATTCTGTGAGGGGTGCAGTTTCCAAAATGGGGTCCAATGTGGGGGGGGTCCACTGTTTTGGCACCACGGAGGGCTTTGTAAATGCACATGGCCCCTGATTTCCATTCCAAACAAATTATCTTTCCAAAAGCTCAATGGCGTTCCTCCTCTTCTGAGGATTGTAGTGCGCCAGCAGAGCACTTGACATCCACACATGGGGTATTTCCATATTTAGAAGTAATGAGGTTACAAATTTTGGGGGTCATTTTCTCCTATTACCCCTTGTAAAAATGTAAAATTTGGGGGAAAAAAAGAATTTTTGTGAAAAAAAAAAGTTTTTTTTATTTACACATCCAACTTTAACAAAAAGTTGTCAAACACCTGTGAGGTGCTAAGACTCACTGTACCCCTTGTTATTTTCCTTGAGGGGTGTAGTTTCCAAAATAGTATGCCATGTGTTTTTTTTTTTTTTTTTGCTGTTCTGGCACCATAGGGGCTTCCTAAATGCGACATGCCCCTCCCCCCAAAAAAAAAACATTTCAGCAAAATTTGCTTTCCAAAAGACAAATGTGACTCCTTCTCTTCTGAGCAGTGTAGTGCGCCAGCAGAGCACTTGACGTCCACACATGGGGTATTTCCATACTCAGAAGAGATGGGGTTACACTTTTTTTTGTGGGGGGGGCATCATGGAGGCTTCTTAAATGTGACATGCTCCCCAAAAACCATTTCAGAAAAACTCACTCTCCAAAATCCCACTGTCGCTCCTTCCCTTCTGAGCCCTCTACTGCGCCCGCCGAACACTTGACAAACACATGTGAGGTATTTCCTTACTCGAGAGAAATTGGGTTACACATTTTAGGAAGATTTCTCTCCTTTTACCCCTTGTAAAAATTCTAAAACTGGGTCTACAAGAACATGCCAGTGTAAAAAAATGAAGATATTGAATTTTCTCCTTCAATTTGCTGCTATTCCTGTGAAACACTAAAGGGTTTCACAAACCTTTTGAATGTCATTTTGAATACTTTGAGGGGTGCAGTTTTTATAATGGGGTCATTTATTTTTTTATCAAATTTGTTTTTATTTTTCCATAAGAAACAGAACAAGAAACAGTGGTAGACACAGCTACCAATCAAATAATTGACTTGAACACGCATCAAAATCTTATAGCATGAGAATATACAAAATCCTATCTTATGAACATGCAAGGAAAAAAAGACAAACAGAGGAGACTTAGAAAGATAAAAAAGAGAGAAGTACACAGAGGAAGGGGAAATTTACGGGGTATTTCTACTAAGAAGGCCCTTCAAATCCACTTCAAAACAGAATTGGTCCCTGAAAAATTTCGATTTTGAAAATGTTGTGAAAAATAGGCAAATTGCTGTTATACTTTGAAGCCAAAAAAATTTCAAAGTCCAAAATAGTGCATTTTTGGTCAATTTTTATATCATGAAAAAATCAATAAGTCCTATCAATGCAAAAATGGTACCGTTAAAAACTTCAGATCAAGGCGCAAAAAATGAGCCCTCATACCGCCCCATACGCGGAAAAATAAAAAAGTTATAGGGGTCAGAAGATGACAATTATAAACGTATTAATTTTCCTGCATGTAGTTATGATTTTTTCCAGAAGTACGACAAAATCAAACCTATATAAGTAGGGTATCATTTTAATCGTATGGACCTACAGAATAAAGATAAGGTATCATTTTTACCGAAAAATGTACTAAGTAGAAACAGAAGCCCCCAAAAGTTACAAAACAGCGTTTTTTTTTCCAATTTTGTCTCAATGATTTTTTTTCCGTTTCACCGTCGATTTTTGGGCAAAATGACTGACGTCATTACAAAGTAGAATTGGTGGCGCAAAAAATAAGCAATCATATGGATTTTTAGGTGCAAAATTGAAAGAGTTATGATTTTTTTTTAAAGGCAAGGAGCAAAAAACGAAAGTGCAAAAACGGAAAAACCCCCGGTCCTTAAGGGGTTAAAGTGACAGTGGTCAGATGTGCAAAAAATGGCCAGCTCCTACACTGAAAATTGGCTAAGTCCTCAAGGGGTTAAAGGGATACTGTGCCCTTAGAAATCTTATCCCCTTTCCAAAGGATAGAGGATAAGATAACTGATCCCGTGGGGTTCCGGCCTCTGAGAGGGGGGTCTCTGGCGCGGCACTGCGGTCACCCATTGCATAAAGCAAACTCTGCTCCGTGACGGATGACGGGCGACTACAGCCATCACGCCCCCTTTATTCATGTCTATGGAAGGAGGCGTGACGGCTAGTACATAGTCATCCTAATCCCAAGCTTCCATGTTCAAAACGCTGCTGTGCCGGCACACGCAATTAGACATCTTATCCTTTATCCATTGGATAGAGAATAAGATGTTTAAAGGAGTACTCCGGTGCACACTTTTTTCATGTTATCCCGTCCGGGCTGCAAAATACAAGAAAACGCACTTTCTCTTACCTGCCAACGAGCCCCCGGAGCTCCGGTACAGGTGTTCGGTCCCCGGACTGTATTCTTCTTACTTCCTGTTAGCCCAGCACGTCAAACGGAGCTTCAGCCTATCACTGGCCGCAGCGATGTTCCGCCTCGGCCAGTGATAGGCTGAAGCTCCGTGTGACGTGTTGGGCTAACCGGAAGTAAGAAGAATACAGCTCGGGGACCGAACACCTGTACCGGAGCTCCAGGGGCTCCTTGGCAGGTAAGAGAAAGTGCGTTTTCTTTTATTTCGCAGCCTGGACGGGAGAACATGAAAAAAGAGGGCACCAGAGTACTCCTTTAAGGGAGGAGTACCCCTCTAAGGCCCAAATGGGCTGTGTCCTTAAGGAGTTAAAATTGGGGCAATTTTTTTGGCAGGATGTCACTCCAGCCCAGATCAAACTTTGAAACTTCTTAGCCATTCTAAATAACGAGCACCATTTTGATATACTTGAGGTCATACATGACCTAAACTCCGGCAAACTGGGGCAAAAATAACTTTATATAGGGTACGTTCACACGTGGGTATTTTCTGCTGCAGATTTGCTTCAGCAGATTTTGCTGCCCAATGACTTAAATGAATAGCAAAATCTGTAGCAGAAAATCTGCATGAGTGAATGTTCCCCTTAGGCTAGGTTCAGACTACGGAATCTCCGGGCAGAAAATTTCCGCCCGGAGATTCCGAGTTCCGCCTGCGCCGACTGAATTAGTCGGCGCTAGGACCGCGCGGACACTGCAGTCTCCTATAGACTGCTATGTGTTCCGCTAGGATTTCCGCCTGAAGAAAGAGCAACCCCTTTCTTCAGGCAGAAATTTTCTAGCGGATTTTTCATCCGGATTTTCCGCTTCACAAATTCCGAAGTGTGAATTTGTGAACGGAAAATCATTCACTACACTATGCATTATAGTATGCGGAATTTCTGCCGGAAATTTCAAAGCGAAAATTCCGGCGGAAGGTCCGTAGTCTGAACCGAGCCTTACACATACAAACAAAAATTCCTGTACCTGTATGGCAGTACAAATATATCTCATGTTTCAAAAGGGATGTGCAACTCGCTGGCCTTGAGTTACATATACCGTAGTTAGGCTAGTTACATATATGAGGTGTCCAATTCTGGCGAAACTTGCCACAACTGTTGTGTATCGTATGGCGTCCATTATTTATGATCGCCGGACAGATCTTGCTGCGTTCCCCTGTCTGTGCCGGTCTGGCGAGTCCAATCATCCGGCGTCTAAACGGAGACGCCGGATGATTGTGAACTGTCCCATTCAAATGAATGGGATCAGTTCTTGCTTCATTTTTCCTCCGATGCAGGACTGAGGACTAGAGATGAGCGAACTTACAGTAAATTTGATTCGTCACGAACTTCTCGGCACGGCAGTTGATGACTTTTCCCGCATAAATGTGTTCAGCTTTCAGGTGCTCCGGTGGGCTGGAAAAGGTGGATACAGTCCTAGGAAAGAGTCTCCTAGGACTGTATCCACCTTTTCCAGCCCATGGGAGCACCTGAAAGCTGAACTCATTTATGCAGGAAAAGTCATCAACTGCCGAGGCGAGAAGTTTGTGACGAATCGAATTTACTGTAAGTTCGCTCATCTCTACTGAGGACACATATATGTAAAGGAAGCCTTAGCAGTGTGTATATATATATATATATATATATATATAGATAGACACACACACACACACACACACACAGGCCTACTACACGCCATACTGGTAAATGCAGTGATTCCCAACTAGGGTATCATTGTTGTGCTTGCTGGGAGTTGTAGTTTTGCAACAGCTGGAGGCACTCTGGCTGGAAAACACTAGGCCAGTGTTTCCCAACCAGGGTGCCTCCAGCTGTTGCAAAACTACAACTCCCAGCATGCCCGGACAGCCGTCGGCTGTCCGGGCATGCTGGGAGTTGTAGTTTTGCAACAGCTGGAGGCACCCTGGTTGGGAAACACAGCTCTAGGCTAAGGTAAACTTCTATATCCTGTGTATGTAGACAGACACACACTCCCCCACGTCACGGCGTCGGCTTTCAAATTTGGCGCTCACACATCCATTCAGCTCCAAGGCGCCTCTCGCCCGCCCCATTTGCGAGACTACTAGCCCCCACCTCCCGCGCGGTTATGTAGTTCACTTCTGCGAGCGTATCAGACTACAATTCCCAGAAACCCTGTGTTCCCCGCCTTTGTCTACGCATGCTCCGTAACGGAAGATTCCGCCATCTTGTGAAGCAGGGGTTTTGGAGAGATTAAACGGTGAGCTGGTTATCGTCTGGCGCCTCCGTTTTCATCTGCCGCCGGTTGTGTAGTCTGGATCACCTGAATCTTTCCGAAAAAGCAGAAAAAAACAAAGAAAAAGCTGCTCTAGAGAGGTAAGGAGAATTAAAAACGCTATTTTGCAGGAGCTTTCTCCGGCCTCTAGGTGTCACGATGGGGCTCCGGTGCGGGCGGCTGTTGGGGGTGTTTGTCTCCCTCTATCGTTATTTCTATTTTGTAAAATGTCTGTAGTCCGGGCCTGAGAGCGCGGTCTGTGAGGAGATTAGGTGCTGTGCACCCAGGCGGCCGCTAGGACGGGGCTGGGCTGAAAGATGGTGCTCGGAGTCATCCGCGCTCCTGGGCCTGACCTCCATTTTCCCCCCTCGGCTGCTTTTTATTTCTCCCCATTTTAGTTTTGGCGGAGCATCCAGCACTATCGCGCCGCTCATCAGCCGCATGTTTTTTTTTTATATTTTTTTAATGCGTTTTATTTCGTGCGGATTGTTATACCATGTATATTTCTGACGTGTATTCCCGCGCCTTGGCATCGACATATTTTTCGTTTATTAATACATTTATCGTGGAGGGGATAATAAAAAAAATAAAAACCACGCCTGTGTTCCCGGAGCCGTCCATAACGCATCCTCCTACTGCTGTGGTTGTGAGGCGGGGGGAGGCTCCGATGCTGCTGGGATTTCAGAAGCCGCCTTAGTGCGGGACGTTACGGCGCCTTATTGCGACCTTGATTTGGCGGTAATGCATCACAGTGAACAGCTCCCAACCTACCGTCCTCACACAGAACAGCCGCCTCCCCTGACTGGAACGGAAAGAAGCTTCGCACAAGGGGCAGAATAGCGCGGGAGAGGGTTTATTGCAGGGGCTTTGGTCGAATATAATAATAATAATAAACAAAAAAAAAACTGTTCTGCATTTAGAGCTAGTCTGCCCTTGTTTTATTTCCTTTTTTAATTATTTTTTTTTATTTTTATAAATGAAAGGTTCACAATGTGTTTTTATAGGTTGGGTTCTCCCTACTTTCCCCCCCACCTTTTATGTATAAGATTTATATCCCCCTTGAAAAGAAAACAGATACTTTATACATCCAAACAGCAGAATCTGTTTCCCACTGATTTAAAATTAACAACTTTTTTAAAAAATTTTTTTTAAACTTCAATGTGTGTTTTTGTGGGCCAGATATAGTGTAATTTAGTATGTATTTTTGTATTAATTTCAATGAGCCGACCGGAGTCAAACTCTGAAAGTAGCCCTTATATGGCTATAATAATAATGACGTTTATCAAAAGTTGCTGAGTTGTCCATAGCAACCAATCAGATCGCTTCTTTCATTTTTGACAAGGCCTCTAAAAAATAAAATTTTTAAAAAAAGATCTGATTGGTTGCTATGGTCAACTTTTTTTTTGTCTGGACAGGTTTTGATAAATCTCCCATTATGTCTCCAAAAGGCAAAGTTAAAATGAACGTGCAACAAAAACTTGCTGTCGCCATTTAGGGGTTAAAAGTTGTGCAATAATGGACAATGAATATGGGTTAATACATATCCCCCAACCTGTATTTATTTGGTTGTCCAGTACATTTTATGGTAAGGCTGCTTTCACACTAGTTCACCCGTTAATAAACGTTCGTTATTATGTATTGTTAACGGATGCTAACAAACACCCCTTATGACATCCGTAATGTACGGACATTTTAACACCTCTGCCTACAGACTCCCACAGCCAGGACTACTGCTACTCCCATCATAGAACAGACTTGTTTCCATGATGGGAGTAGTAGTTCCCCGGCTGCGGTAGTCTGCTGGTGGCTGGGGAGGTTACTTTAGTGTTTGTACTACTACCCCCATCATGGAACATTCTTTTCCACGATGGGGGTTGTAGTACAGGGGCTGAGGGATTAATCGCACTGGGTCTCACTTCTGACATCCGATCAGAAGTTATTAAGCAGGGGAGCGGGCGGCATGGTCCGCAACCCTGCGATGTACACAATGTATTTTTTACTTTAAACTTTAAATTCCCCGCGGGAAGCCCTGAATGGCCGGTACTGAGGAGTCATTCAGGGATCCCTGCTGGGTTTTTAAAATGGACAATGTGAGGGGACATATGTATATTACAAGTGTTGGGGGGGGGGGGGGGGTCATAAAGCGCTATATATCTAGCCCCCAAGCGCACTAATAAAAAATGACCCCCGCCAGCGCATAATGTGACCTTTCGGCGCATTTGTCCGAATTTTCTATTGCAGCGCTATAGGGGACAAGTGTATCTATCAGATCGCATCCAGCAGCTGCCGGCCAGATGATCCTGATAGATTTACTATTCATTCATATCATCAGCGGCTGCATATGCATATAGATGTGCTGGGGGGCAGACATATAGCGTTATCTGCCCCCCTACAACGCTTCTATATGCAGTTGCTGTGCTATGAAGAATAGTATATGTCAGCAGCATCGGCTGCGGGATGCGATCTGACAGACATACTTGTCACACATAGCGCTGCACAAATGTGTTATGTGACAAGTATATCTATCAGATCGCATCCAGCAGCCGCTCGACCGATACTGCAGACAGATATACTATTCATTCATATCACAGCAGCTGCATATGTATATAGAAGCGTTGTGGGGGCAGATAACGCTATATGTCTGCCCCCCCCCAGCACATCTATATACATATGCAGCCGCTGATGCTATGAATGAATAGTAAATCTATCAGGATCACCTGGCCGGCGGCTGCTGGATGCGATCTGATAGATACCCTTGTCACTTATAGCGCTGCAATAGAAAACTAGGACAAATGCGCTGGCGGTGTCACATTATGCGCTGGCGGGAGGGTGTAGATATATACTCATAAATGCGCTGGTGGGGGTATATTATAAATGCGCTGGGTGGCTAGATATATAGCGCTCTATGCATCCCCCAAACAACACTTTTAATATACATATGTCCATTTTAAAAATCCCGCAGGGAGCCCTGATTGGCTCCTCGGTACCGGCCATTCAGGGCTCCCCGTGGGGAATGTAAAATATACATCGTGATTGCAGGGTTGCGGAGCATGCCGCCGGCTTAATAACTTTTGATCGCATCAGGTGTCAGAAGTGAGACCCGTTGCGTTCAATCCTTCAGCCCCTGTACTGCAACCCCCATCATGGAACAGAGTCTGTTCCATGATGGGGGTGGTAGTAGTACAAACACTAATGTATCCTCCCCAGCCACCGGCAGACTCCCGCAGTGGGGAATTACTACTCCCAGCATGGAAACAAGTCTGTTCCATGATGGGAGTAGTAGTAGTCCCTCAGCACTGCATGAATCTACTGATGTCACCTCTTCTGAGCATGCTCAGTAAAAAATAACGTCCGTTATAATAATGGGCATTAACGGGTGTATTTACTAACGTATGTCGGCCATAGACTTCAATGTTAAAAATAACATAAGTTAATTTACCCGTTTCTTGTGACGTGCGAAACATGAGTGCATGTCACATTATTTATCCCGTCATAACTAACGTACGTTAGTCATGACGGGCTATAACGTGTGATAAAGGGTAAACGAAAAAAAACTGACTTGAATGGGGTTGTTTAACTTGTGTTAATAATTATCTTTCAAACGTACGTGTATTGGGAGAACCTCATAGGGTGAAAGCAGCCTAAGAAAGTGTATTTACAAAGTAACAATTGGTTGCACAAAATAAGCCCTCATGGCTCTTAACCCCTTAAGGACCGGAGGTTTTTCCGTTTTTGCATTTTCGTTTTTTGCTCCTTGCCTTTAAAAAATCATAACTCTTTCAAATTTACACCTAAAAATCCATATGATGGCTTATTTTTTGCGCCACCAATTCTACTTTGTAATGACGTCAGTCATTTTGCCCAAAAATCTATGGTGAAGCGGGAAAAAAAATCATTGTGCCACAAAATTTAAAAAAAAACGCTGTTTTGTAAATTTTGGGGGCTTCCGTTTCTACGTAGTACATTTTTCGGTAAAAATGACACCTGATATGTATTCTGTAGGTCCATACGATTAAAATGATACCCTACTTATATAGGTTTGATTTTGTCGGACTTCTGGAAAAAATCATAACTACATGCAGGAAAATTAATACGTTTAAAATTGTCATCTTCTGACCCCTATAACTTTTTTATTTTTCCGTGTATGGGGCGGTATGAGGGCTCATTTTTTGCGCCGTGATCTGAAGTTTTTAACGGTACCATTTTTGCATTGATAGGACTTATTGATCGCTTTTTATTCATTTTTTCATGATATAAAAAGTGACCAAAAATGCACTATTTTGGACTTTGGAATTTTTTTGCGCGCACGCCATTGACCGTGCGGTTTAATTAACGATATATTTTTATAATTCGGACATTTCCGCACGCGGCGATACCATTTATGTTTATTTTTATTTTTATTTACACTGTTTTTTCTTTTATGGGAAAAGGGGGGTGATTCAAACTTTTAATAGGGAAGGGGTTAAATGATGTTTATTCACTTTTTTTTTGCACTTTTTTTTTGCAGTGTTATAGGTCCCATAGGGACCTATAACACTGCACACACTGATCTTTTACATTGATCACTGGTTTCTCATAAGAAACCAGTGATCGATGATTCTGCCGCATGACTGCTCATGCCTGGATCTCAGGCACTGAGCAGTCATTCGGCGATCGGACAGCGAGGAGGCAGGTAGGGGCCCTCCCGCTGTCCTGTCAGCTGTTCGGGATGCCGCGATTTCACCGCGGCTATCCCAAACAGCCGACTGAGCTAGCCGGCATGCTTTCGGTTTCACTTTAGACGCGGCGTTCAACTTTGAACGCCGCGTCTAAAGGGTTAATAGCGCGCGGCACAGCGATCAATGCCGCGCGCTATTAGCCACGGGTCCCGGCCGTTGTTAGAGGCCGGGCCCGACCCTCTATGACGCGGGGCCACGCCGTGGCCCCGCGTTATAGATCGGGAGTGGACACATGACGTTCCAGTACGTCATGTGTCCTTAAGGGGTTAAAAGAGGAGGAGAATGCAAAGGAGAAAACTGGCTGTTTTTTTTTTTTAGGTGAAATAATGGCTGTGTAATATAGGGGTAAATTGAACCTACTGTATACACTAAACAGATGCTAAAGAAAACGGCTATGCCATACTGCAGAATTTGTTTTCCATTGGCTTTTATAACAATCTAACAGAATGCAACATATCTCTGTGCAGGAAAAAAGTGCAGGCTACTACACTATACAGTAAACGAGCTGCCCACAGCAACAATCAGTTTGCTTCTTTTGAAAGCTGGATTCTGGTTGTTCTAGGTAAATGCTCCACTGTTTGTTTGCACCAGATTTGATTAGTGTACCTGTCATTAGCAAAAAAAATGCGTAAAATAATGTAGAAAATAACATTATTGCCCATATTTATCAATCGGCCTGAAGCCTTAAAGGAGTACTCCAGTGCAACTTAACTTATAAGTTATAGGTCGCGGGGGGTCTGAGTGCTGGGGCCCCTGCAATCTCCTGGACAGGACCGCGGCAGTCTGCAGGAAGTGCAGATTCGTCCTCCGGCAGAAAGCTGCAGCAGACACGCCCCCTCAATTTATCTCTATGGGGTACATGGAGGGGGCATGTCGGCTGCCGCGGGGACGGAACGCCCCCTTTCCAGCATACTGCCGCGGTCCCGTCCAGAAGATCATGGGGGGGGGGCCCAGTGCTCGGACCCCCCGCAATCTATAACTTATACCCTATCCGAAGGATAAGTTATTTTGCACTACAGATGTACTTTAATTGTTTGTCAACTTTCACTTTACAAGAGCTTGTTAAAGGGGTACTCCAGTGGAAAACATATTTTATTATTTTTCAACTGATGCCAGAAAGTTAAACAGACTTGTAAATTACTTCTATTAAAAAATATGTCCTTCCAGTACTTATTAGCAGCTGTATGCTACAGAGGAAATTATTTTCTTTTTGAATTTCTTTTTCTTTTTTTTTTTTTGTCTTGTCCACAGTGCTCTCTGCTGACATCTGATGTCTGTATCAGAAACTGTCCAGAGCAGGAGAAAATCCCCATAGCAAACCTATGCTGCTCTGGGCAGTTCCTGACAGAAAAGAAATTTCAAAAAGAAAATAATTTCCTCTGTAGCATACAGCTGCTAAGTACTGGAAGGATTACGATTTTTAAATAGAAGTAATTTACAAATCTGTTAATTAAAAAATACTAAATAATTAACTGGAGTACCCCTTTAACACTGGGTTCACACTACATATGTAGTTTATGGGATCTGGTTGGGGGGGGGAGAGAGAAAACCGGCCCAAACCTTATTAATTTCCATGAGCCGACCGCAGTCAAACTCTGACTCCGGTCGGCTCATTGAAAGGCATTACATACGGGCCGGGTCCGGCTGGGATACAGGAGCGCCTGGTTTTCGCCCCCCCCCCCCCAAAAACCGGATCCGGCACCCGTACACTGCAAACGTAGTGTGAACTGGTCCTAAGATATGAAAGTTGAGCTGTGATTGGTTGCTATGGGAAAAAACAGACAAGTTTCAGGCTAATTGATACATTTCCCCTTTATATGTATATTTGTAATATACATATATTGATTAAAGTGTTTTTTTTTGTCCCTGCAGCTACTGCCTGTGTGTCTGTGAGAAGACCAAATGCAGGATATGTGGCTCTGTGACATACCCCCAGCTCACACAGTAGGATGATTGACAAGCCAGAAGACTGCACAGAGCCCTGCTTGTCCTGTCCTCACTTCCTGTATTTGGTCTCCTCACGATGACACCCATATAATAGCTGCAGGGACTGCATTTGTTCCATACAAAAATATACACGTTTTTTTTAGCCAATGTATATTACAAATATGCATTTAATGGTATTATCTACATTATATAATTTTTTTTTGCTTACAACAGATGCACTTTTAAGGAGTTATCCATGGAAAGAAAGACAAAGCTAATTTCTTCCAGAAACAGCCCCACTCTTGTCCACAGCTTGTGTGTGTGGTATTACAGCTTGTCTTCATTCACCTCAATGAAAGAGTTGCAATACCACACACAACCTGAGGACAGGTGTGGCACTGTTTTTGGAAAGTCTATAGGGGGGGGGAGCTGCTGTCTATAAGGGGGAATATAGGTATAAGTTATCGGCCTGAAGGTTCACAGGTTATCGGCTCTAAAAAATCTAGTGCCCACATATTCTAGTGTTTAACACATTGAAGGCACAGGGGGAGATTTATCATAACCTGTCTAGAGGAAAAGTTGCTGAGTTGCCCATAGCAACCAATCAGATCACTAATTTAATTTTTTAAATGGCTTCTGAATAATGAAAGAAGCGATCTGATTGGTTGCTATGGGCAACTCAGCAACTTTTCCTCTGGACAGGTTTTAATCTCCCCCACAGTGCTTACATTTATGCCCTGCACCTGCTGCAGAACATTGAAGAAATCTCACTTCAAAGCTAGTGAGTAATGGCTATAACCAGGACTCATCGCTAATGCCAGACCTTATTGATCACACTGATGCCTGGCATTTACCATTTAGATTCTGTGATCAGTCTATTTCGGTATCTAAAAGTTAAAATAAGCCCTGGGGTGGGTGCTGATCGGGGCCTTCTCAGTGTCCTGTTCAACTGAGACGATGCTGGAGGGTCTTCACTGGTCTGTTGTGCCGTCTGATCTTCAGTCTGTCAGAGCAGGCTGGAGAAGTAGAGCATTGGTAACAATTACTATACTATGCTTTAGCATTGAACAGCTTTTTTTTAAATGTATTTATATATATTTTTTCCAATCCAATAAAAAGTATGTCCCATAACTAGTTTAATTCCCCCTCCCCTTCCCATTCACCACCTGCGGAAGTGTTCTAGCTATTAAAATTCACAGATCTGCTTGAAGTCACACCAGAGAAGACCCTGTGATAATAGCAGGAGGCAGATAAGGAGAACTCAAGCCGCCATCTTGGCTGATCTGGACCCAGAGGCCGTGCCTTGGGCGATCAGATAAGCCACTGGAACCGCCGCTTTGCTGGCAACCTGAGGGGGTTAATGGCAGACATCAGCACGATGGCTGTTGTCTGCTATTAAGGTTGGTCCCTGGCTGCTGATAGCAGCCTGGACTCCGGATCTATGATGCAAGCACAACTCCTGCACTCTCTTTATAATTGTGGCGGGACTCGGGGTGTACAAGTACCAGGCGCCCAAGGTACGCTTGTACACCCTGTGTCCTCTACAGCTTAAAGGGAATTTGTCATCAGTGTCGCCCGAACTTGTTGATACAGGCAGGTAGTGCAGGGGACACGGATTATGATACTTGCCTATCCTTGATCTGTGTTTCCGTTCGCCTGTTATCTTTGATTCGATGGCAGAAGCATGCTGACGTCACTCTCTTCTGGACCCTGCTGTGAACAGGTTTGGGGAAGCAGCAGTGGTGACATCAGCGTGCTTAGTAATTTGGGCTGTTACCTCTGGCAAGGTCAATTTGTTGTGTGTGATTGACACCACAGATGTCCCCCAATCTCGGGTGCTATTTGCTGGTTACTTCAAATTTGTGTGCAGCTATGTAAAAAGTTAGTCTTCTAACATCTAAGGCGATGTTCACACACTATAATTTCTGCATGGAATTCTCCGTGAATTTATAGCCAATTCACTAGATTTCTGTAGGGCCACCTACACGTCGTAGCTCAGGACCCTGAGGTCAGCTGAGCCTGCTGTGAGACAAACTAAATGGGGAGTTGGGAATACCCCTTTAATCCCTTGGCCACAACTGCCATACATGTAGAGCAGATGAGTGCTCAGGAATGGAGCCTGCTCTGTACTACATTGCTGGCTGTCATTGACTGGCTGAGTACATGACTCGTGTCAGAACAATTCACTTGCAGGTGATCAAAGGGTCTTTGTGGCTGCCATAAGAAATCTGTTACATCTTGCAGCAATAGACCCCCGACCTTACAGTACACTGCACTACAATCGTATCTCAGTGTACTGTATGTGATTCTATGGTTGCATGTGCAAGTCACCTAAGGGGACTAAAATTGTGTAAAGTTAAGAGAATTCCTTCAATAAAACTTAAAGGGTACTCCGCCCTAGACATCTTAATCCCTATCCAAAAGGGAAAATCATGCCATCCCGATGAGCTGAGAGGACGCTGGGACATCCGTTACCTGGCTCCTCGCCATCCGATCCAGTCAGCCATGGCAGGCTGGAGCACCGATAACCCTGATCAACTCTTTGCAATGGCATAGCACTGAACAGTGTCTGCAATCTAATGATAGCATGTAATAGTCCCCTAGTGGAAAAAATATAAATAAACACGTGGTTGCTGCATGTGTAAATGTCTGAACTATTGACTATTAACCTTTACGCCCTGCGCCCTGTCCCAGTATAAAATGCGGGGTCACGCCGTGACCCTGCGTCATACTGGGTCGGTCCTGGCGGCTAATGACAGCCGGGACCCTGGGCTTAATGGCGTGTGGCACCGATCATGGTGCCGTGCGCTATTAACCCTTTTGACGTGGCGTTCAAAGTTGATCGCCGCATCTAAAATTAAAGTAAAAGCTAGAACGTGAGCGGAGGTCTCCTCACCTGCCTCGACCACCGATTACACTGATCTTTGCTGTGTCAATGCACGGCATGATCTGTGTGTGAGATTGGTATGTGCAGTGAAATAGCCACCGCACTAGAACACTGCAAATAAAGTGTTAAAAAAAAAAAAAAAAACTTTTCCCATTTAAAACAAACGTGGTATTGCACGTGCAGAAATGTCTGAACTATAAAAATATATCATTAATGAAACCGCATGGTCAATGGCGTACGCACAAAAAAATCCAAATTCCTAAATAGTGTATTTTTGTTCACTTTTTATATCATGAGAAAATTAATAAAAAAGCAATATAGATCAATATAAAAATGGTACCGATAAAAACTTCAGATCACAGTGCAGAATAAGAGCCCTCATATCGTCCCGTACACGGAAGGATAAAGTTATAGGGGTCAGAAGATGACCATATTAAAGGTATACATTTTCCTGCATGTAGTTATGATTTATTTTTATTTTTTTAGAAGTACTACAAAATCAAACCTATATAAGTAGGGTATCATTTAAAAAAAAAAAAAAAAGTCTAGCATTGCATATTTTTGTTCACTTTATATTTGTTTTTTGCTCTTTTTTTATTTTATTTTTGCTACCCAATTGTATATTTTTTTTTTTGTTCCACTGTATTTTATATTGGTAAAATAATTGTTACAAAGTGCAGTCGATGCCACAAAAAAAGCCCTCATATGGGTCTGTGGAAAATGGAAAGGTTATGATTTTTAGAAGGGGGAGAGGAAAAAACAAAAATAAAATATCCCTGCATACTTAAAGCGAAACTGTCTCCTCCGTACAGGTACCGAGGTGCAGTTACCATTTTATAGAGCAGAATGTGGGTGCTTTTACTCACATTCACTGTGGTCTGTAAAGGAAAATTCTTACCGTATATACTCGAGTATAAGCCGACCCGAGTATAAGCCGAGACCCCTAATTTCAACCCAAAATCCCAGGAAAAGTTATTGACTCGAGTATAAGCCTAGGGTGGGAAATACCTCATCCCCCCCTGTCATCATCCAGACCCGTCATTAACATCCTCATCATCATCCCCTTGTCATCATCCCACACATCCCCCCTTCATCATCCCCTTGTCATCATCCCACACATCCCCTTATCCCACACATCCCCCCTTCATCATCCCCTTGTCATCATCCCACACATCCCCTTATCCCACACATCCCCCCTTCATCATCCCCTTGTCATCATCCCACACATCCCCTTATCCCACACATCCCCTTGTCATCATCCCACACATCCCCCCTTCATCATCCCCACCCCCCTTCATCATCCCCACACCCCCCCCCTTCATCATCCTCTTCTCATCATTCGCCCTCAGTGGTCTTCAACCTGCGGACCTCCAGAGGTTTCAAAACTACAACTCCCAGCAAGCCCGGGCAGCCATCGGCTGTCCGGGCTTGCTGGGAGTTGTAGTTTTGAAACCTCCGGAGGTCCGCAGGTTGAAGACCACTGCGGCCTTCAACATGCGGACCTCCAGAGGTTTCAAAACTACAACTCCCAGCAAGCCCGGGCAGCCATCGGCTGTCCGGGCTTGCTGGGAGTTGTAGTTTTGAAACCTCCGGAGGTCCGCAGGTTGAAGACCACTGCGGCCTTCAACATGCGGACCTCCAGAGGTTTCAAAACTACAACTCCCAGCAAGCCCGGGCAGCCATCGGCTGTCCGGGCTTGCTGGGAGTTGTAGTTTTGAAACCTCCGGAGGTCCGCAGGTTGAAGACCACTGCGGCCTTCAACATCATCCAGCCCCCTCTCACCCCCTTTAGTTCTGAGTACTCACCTCCGCTCGGCGCTGGTCCGGTCCTGCAGGGCTGTCCGGTAAGGAGGTGGTCCGGTGAGGAGGTGGTCCGGGCTGCTATCTTCACCGGGGGCGCCTCTTCTCCGCGCTTCCGGCCCGGAATAGAGCCGTTGCCTAGACAACGACGCATCTGCGTCGTTGTCAAGGCAACGTGACTATTCTGAGGCCGGGCCCGAAGCGCTTAGAAGAGGCCTCCCCGGTGAAGATAGCAGCCCGGACCACCTCCTCACCGGACCACCTCCTTACCGGACAGCCCTGCAGGACCGGACCAGCGCCGAGCGGAGGTGAGTACTCAGAACTAAAGGGGGTGAGAGGGGGCTGGATGATGTTGAAGGCCGCAGTGGTCTTCAACCTGCGGACCTCCGGAGGTTTCAAAACAACAACTCCCAGCAAGCCCGGACAGCCGATGGCTGCCCTGGCTTGCTGGGAGTTGTAGTTTTGAAACCTCTGGAAGTCCGCAGGTTGAAGACCACTGCGGGTGGGGGAGTTCACTCGAGTATAAGCCGAGGGGGGTGTTTTCAGCACGAAAAATCGTGCTGAAAAACTCGGCTTATACTCGAGTATATACGGTACTTTATTCTGACACTGGGCCACAGTCGGATGGGCTGGCGGACTCTGGCAGCGGCATGCCCCCTCCTTGCATCTTCTCTGTTCCTAGCATGGAACGCAGAATGTCAGTCATGCTGATCCATGCTGGGAGTGGGGAGGGGTATGTCGCTGAGGGAGTCAGCTGACTGCGGCCCGGCGTCAGAATAAAGTAAGAATTTTCCTTAACAGACCGTGGCACCCGCTTTTACTTCACATTCTGCTCTATGAAATGGTAGCTGCACCTCTGTACCTGTACAGAGGTGATGGTTGCACTTTAAGGGGTTAATTACCCCCTCTTAAAAAATTATTTAAAATTTGTGTACAGAAATTATCAAACCATTAAAATATTCTTTATCCTGCCCTGTAAACACTGTATTGAAAAAAAATACTCTGTGCCAAAACTGTGGCTTTGTCAAACCCCATCCGGCAAATCATGGAATGTAAAGTATTCGGTCTACCCCAAAATGACCTAAAAACACTGTAGACACTTTTATTTTTATTTTTTACATTTATTTTTTTAGAGTAAAACAAAAACTATATTGAATATCGCTGCAATTGTTCTGACAATTAGGCAAAAGGTCACATGTCTGTCTTACCACCTTTTTTTATTATTTAACCTCTTAGTGACCAAGACAATTTTGGCCTTAAAGTGGACATTGTCACAAAAAAAAATTAAAAAGATGTTATATCAGAGCTTGACTGCAAGAAAAACATGTCTAAAATCAGTCTGTACCTAAGATTCAGGTGAGCGCCATTCTCTACGGAAGTGTTGTGGTGTGGGTTGTTTTCCTCTAATATAGCTGCAATGTTACTTCTGTGAGTAAAGCCAGACCATTTTTCAGAAATCTAGCTTTAGAAAGCTTAGTTGGCATTCCTCATCTGTATGTGATGTGTGCTTCATGTAGGAACTGGGGCAAACTACTTGTGGGCTAGTACAGTTGCAGCAGATTTGGGTAGAAAGCTGTCGCAGTGTATGGATCGGCCAGTCCTTAACATGATAGGAATGAACTCTGACTAGAATATCTTTTGGTGCATTAGGAGGTGCTGTTTTGATTGATTGAATTCTATGGCGAGGTCTAAAAGAATCAGCAACTTTAACCTCTTAAGGACACAGGGCGTATGGATACGCCCTGCATTCCGAGTCCTTAAGGACGCAGGGCGTATCCATACGCCCGTGGGAATTCCGGTCCCCACCGCTAGCCGGTTGGGGACCGGAGCCGGATGCCTGCTGAAATCGTTCAGCAGGCATCCCGGCATATCGCCCAGGGGGGTCATTATGCCCCCCATGTCGGCGATGGCCGCAGATCGCTGGACAATTCAGTCCAGCGATCTGCGGCGATTCCGGGTCAATCGGGTCTCCAGTGACCCGGAATTACTGGCTGATCGGGGCCATCAGAGACGGCCCCGAACAGCCAGAGCCTGCAGGGGTGAGGTGGCACTGGTGCCACCTCACAATCGACCTGATTCTTTGGCCGGATTACCGGCCGACCAATCAGGGCGCCTGCTGCAAGTGTCACTCCCGCACCCGCTCCGCCCCTCTTCCGGAGGACGTGAGCGGGTGCGGGACCCCGATCCCCGGCGTCCATGTTGGGTCGGGGCCCCAGGAGCGACGGCGGCGGCACTGACCTGTGTCCCTGAGCAGCAGCAGGAGGTGAGTGACAGCCTCCTGCTGTTGCTTAGCAACAGCTCCCAGCATGCAAAAAAGGGCATGCTGGGAGATGTAGTTATGCAACAGCAGGAGGCAGACTACCACAACTCCCAGCATTCCCTTATGGGCATGCTGGGACTTATGGTTTTGCAACAGCTGGAGGCACATTTTTTTTATGGAAAAGTGTACCTTCAGCTGTTGTATAACTATAACTCCCAGCTTGCACAAACAGCTAAAGTGCATGCTGGGAGTTGTAGTGGTGCATCTGCTGGTTGCATAACTACAACTCCCCAGCATGCCCATTGGCTGTCGGTGACTGCTGAGAGTTGTAGTTTTGCAACAGCTGAAGGCACACTGCTTGTGAAACTCATTTTTTTTTTTACCTAACTCAGTGTTTCACGACCGGTGTGCCTCCAGCTGTTGCAAACTACAACTCCCAGCAGTCACCTTACACCATGCACCGTACATGCTGGGAGTTGTAGTTTTGCAACAGCTGGAGGCACACTGGTTTTGAAGCACTGAGTAAGGTCACAAACTCAGTGATACATAACCAGTGTGCCTACAGCTGTTGCAAAACTAAAACTCTCAGCATGTACAGTCTGTCAGCGCATGCTGGGAGTTGTAGTTTTGCAACAGCTGGATGTCTTTCCCCCCCCCCCAGGGTACACTCGCATGGGCAGAGGTTTACAGTAAGTATCGGGCTGCAAGTTTGAGCTGCGGCAAATTTTCTGCAACAGCTCAAACTGCCAGCGAGAAACTACTGTGAACCCCCGCCCGTGCGACTGTACCCTAAAAACACTACACTATACTACCACAAAAAATAAAATAAAAAGTAAAAAACACTACATATACACTTACCCCTACACAGCCCCCCTCCCCAATAAAAATTAAAAACGTCTGGTACACCACGGTTTCCAAAACGGAGCCTCCAGCTGTTGCAAAACAACTACTCCCAGTATTGCCAGATAGCCACTGACTGTCCAGGCATGCTGGAAGTTTTACAACAGCTGGAGGCACCCTGTTTGGGCATCACTGGCGTAGAATTCCCCTATGTCCACCCCTATGCAATCCCTAATTTAGGCCTCAAATGTGCATGGCGCTCTCACTTTGGAGCCCTGTCGTATTTCAAGGCAACAGTTTAGGGCCACATATGGGGTATCGCCGTACTCGGGAGAAATTGTGTTACAAATTTTGGGGGGTATTTTCTGCTTTTACCCTTTTTAAAAATGTAAAATTTTTGGGAAAAGAAGCATTTAGCATTTTTTTTTTTTTAATTTTTTAATTTTATTTTTTTACATATGCAATAGTCGTGAAACGCCTGTGGGGTATTAAGGTTCGCTTAACCCCTTGTTACATTCCCCGAGGGCTCTAGTTTCCAAAATGGTATGCCATGTGTTTTTTTTTTTTTTTTTTTTTTTGCTGTCCTGGCACCATAGGGGCTTCCTAAATGCGGCATGCCCCCAGAGCAAAATTTGCTTTCAAAAAGCCAAATGTGACTCCTTCTCTTCTGAGACCTGTAGTGCGCCCATATAGGGTGTTTTCTGAATCAGGAGAAATTGGGCTTCAAATTTTGGGGGGGTATTTTCTGCTATTACCCTTTTTAAAAATGTAAAACTTTTGGGAAACCAAGCTTTTTAGGTAAAAAAATTTTTTTTTTTTTTTTTTTTTTTTTTTTTACATATGCAAAAGTCGGGAATCACCTGTGGGGTATTAAGGTTTACTTTACCCCTTGTTATGTTCCCCGAGGGGTCTAGTTTCCAAAATGGTATGCCATGTGGGCTTCCTAAAGGTGACATGCCCCCCAAAAACCATTTGACGCTCCTTCCCTTCTGAGCCCTCTACTGCGCCCACCGAACAATTAACATAGACATATGAGGTATGTCCTTACTCGAGAGAAATTGGGTTTCAAATACAAGTAAAAATTTTCTCCTTTTTACCCCTTGCAAAAATTCAAAAATTGGGTCTACAAAAACATGAGTGTAAAAAATGAAGATTGTGAATTTTCTCCTTCACTTTGCTGCTATTCCTGTGAAACCCCTATAGGGTTAAAACGCTGACTGAATGTCATTTTGAATACTTTGGGGGGTGCAGTTTTTATAATGGGGTAATTTATGGGGTATTTCTAATATAAAGACCCTTCAAATCCGCTTCAAACCTGAACTGGTCCCTGGGAAAAAAAGCGAGTTTCAAAATTTTGTGAAAAATTGGAAAATTGCTGCGGAACTTTGAAGCCCTCTGGTGTCTTCCAAAAGTAAAAACTCATCAATTTTATGATGCAAACATAAAGTAGACATATTGTATATGTGAATAAATAAAAAAAAATTGAAGCTCTCTGCTTGTAAGGAAAATGGATATTCCCAAAGTTAGAAAAAAGCAAAATTTTCAAATTTTGGGATTTTTCACAAAGAAAGGATGCAATTACCACAACATTCTTATTTCACTTGCCATTTTTCACTTTGGCCTTTTTTTTATTTTTTTTTTTTATTCTTTTTGGCGTTTTCAAAAATCGCAGCATGTTGAGCCACTGGCGTTTTTTTATTTTGTATGTATTTTGTATTTTTATTTTTTTTTCAAAATTGTGGCGTTTTTCTCCCATAGAAGTCTATGGAAGTGAAAAAAAACACCAAGAAAACTATGTGGTTTTAACTTTGGTGTTTTTTGCAGGCGTTTTTTATTTTTTGTGACTTTAGCGATCCAAAAAAGTGATGGAGATAATTTTTTTTAAATAAAATTTCATAGGGTACCATTTAAAAAAAAAAAATGAAAAAAGATACAGTAGTGAAGGAAAAATTGTATCTAACGAAATGTATCTTTTTTTTTTTTTATAACTTTTTTTAAATACATTTTTAAAACGGGGATCACTTTATGTGGGCGGACGGGGACCTAAAAATGTAGCCGACAATAAAAATGGGGGGTGTGTTTCACTTTTTTAAATTTTTTTAATTTTTTTGAAGTAGTACTACTCCCAGCATGGAACACACTTTTGCATGATGGGAGTAGTAGTACCTGTATTAATTGACAGATCACCCTTTGCGATCCTCCTGTATAATGTATAGATGAAGCGGCCACTCTTCTATGGTCACCTGCACTGACATATACACCTATTCATATTTCCTGCAGAGAGCTGTTATTGGCCAGATGGTTCCAGCCAATCACAGCTCTCTGTGGGAAATAGGAATGTGTGTGTGTATAAATACGTCAGTGCAGGGGACCATAGAAGAGCGGCCACCTGCATCTATACATTATACAGGAGGATCACAGCGGGTGTCAGGAGTGATACCCGCTATGTTCTTTCCTTAACTGCAGGTACTACTACTCCCAACATGGAGCGCACTCTGCTCCATGCTGGGAGCTGTAATACCTGCATTAATAGACAGATCGCAACAGGTGTCAGAAATTACACTCGCTGCGATCTGTCTATTAATGCAGGTACTACAGTTCCCAGCATGGAGCAGAGTGTGCTCCATGTTGGGAGTAGTAGTACTACCCAAAAAATGTAAAAAACAGAAAAAAAAGTGAAACACACTTTATTAAAAATTAAAATGTTATAAAATATATATACATTTCGTTAAATAAAAATTTTTCCCATCACCACTGCATCCTTTTTTTATTTTGGTATCCAGCACATTTTGGGTACCCCAAAAAACTGCCAAGGTACAATTTCCACACAAATGAAAAAACGCTAGACGCAGGAAGTTTCACTACCATTTTTTTTTTGTTTTTTTACAAACCAAAAAAACGCAGGACAAAAAACAAAGTAGAAACTTAGCCTAAAGCAGTTCTCTGCATCAGCTACTTTTCACCTGGAGTTAAAAAACCTTTTACAGTTATGAGCATGGACCAGGACATTATGGACTGTGGTACACCATTTTTCTTTCTAGTTGGTCTGTACAGATTGAAGCCAAAGGGGGACATATCTGAAAAATGAAAGTGATCTGATTGGTTGCTATGGGCAACTCGGCAACCTTTTCCCTCTGGACAGGTTTTGATTAGTCTCCCCCAAAGTCCTTCACATAATATGAAATGTCTTGAAGCAGGAGTATTCATAGTCTAGGTTGGCCAAGATCAGAAAAAAATCTGCTGCTTGTTTGCAAAAAAAAGTCATACAAAAGTGCTCTGTGGGTAAATTACAATGCTCAGAAGAGAAGGAGCGCCATCGGGCTTTTGGAGAGAGAATGTGTTTGGAATAGAAGTCGGGGGGGGGGGGGGGGCAGCGTTTACAAAGCCCCCATGGTACCAGAACAGTGGACCCCCCCTGTGACCCCATTTTGGAAGCTATACCCCTCACGGAACGTAATAAGGGGTGCAGTGAGCATTTACACCCAACTGGCGTTTGACATATTTTTGGAACAGTGGACCACTGTTTCAAAAAATCTGTCAGACACCTGTGGGGCGTAAATGCTCACTGTACCCCTTATTACATTCCTTGAGCGGTGTAGTTTCCTAAATGGGGTCACATTCTCTCTCCAAAAGCCCAATAGTGCTCCTTCTCTTCTGAGCCCTGTAATGCACCTGCAGAGCACTTTACGTCCACATATGGGGTTTATATACTCAGAAGAAAGGGTGTTACAAATGTTGGGGGGGGGGGCTTTTTTTCCTATTACCCCATGTGAAAATGAAAAATTTGGGATAACACCAGCATTTGGGGGGGTGGGGGGGGGTTTGAGGTGTATGTATGTAGTGTTTTACTATTTGTGTAGTGTAGTGTTTTTAGGGTACATTGACACGGGCGGCGGTTCGCAGCGGGTTTCCCACTGGGAGTTTGAGCTGCAGTGGTAAATTTGCTGCATCTCAAACTTGCAGTGAGAAACTCGCTCTAAACCCCCGCCAGTGTGAAAGTACCCTGCACATTCACATGAGGGGGGGAGGTTTTGGCAAACTTCTAGCTGTTGCAAAAGTACAACTCCCAGCATTCCCTTTGGCTGTCCATGCATGCTGGGGGTTGTAGTTATGCAACAGCTGGAAGCACACTGGTTGCAAAACACAGTTTACTACTTAACTCTGTTTCCCAACCCATGTGCCTCCAGCTGTTGCAAAACTACAACTGTCAGTGCATGCTGGGAGTTATAGTTTTGCAACAGCTGAAGGCACACTGGTTGGGAAACACTGAGTTAGGAAACAGACAATGCGTGCCTCCAGCTGTTTCAAAACAACTCCCAGCATGCCCAGACAGCCGAAGGGCATGTTGGGAGTTGTAGTTATGCAACAACTGCAGGAGAACAGTTTGGAGACTGTGTGGATGTGTCCAAACTGTAGCCCTGCAGATGTTGCTAAACTACAACTCCCAGCATGCCTGGACTGTCCTAGCATGCTGAGAGTTTTAGTTTTGCAACATCTGGAAGAGCACATTTTGGAGGCCACTACACAGTGGTCTCCAAACTGGCTTTCCAGGTGTTGCAAAACTACAACTCCTAGTCTTTGGCTGTCTTGGCATGCCGAGAGTTGTAGTTTTGAAACTCCTAGAAGCAGCAGTAGTGTGATCACTTTACATTGATCTTCACTGCTGCCTCTGACGCCGCTGCCTCCAATTGCCTGCGCCTCCTTTCTGATCTCAGGTAACTGCTGCAGGTCCCCCCCCCGTGTCAATGGCACCCGCACCATTGCCGCCATCTTCCCTCGCTCTGCCCGGACTTTTAGGGGCAGGCAGGCAGGGGATCTGGACTTTCACCTGCCCCTGCCCTGCAATTTGCCAGCTAATCGCAGGGGATAGGAGGAGGTGGCACTCCTGCCACCTCACTCCTGTCCTTTAGGAGGATGGGCTGTCTCTGACAGCTCTGATCATCCCTGTTTTAAGGGCGATCAGGTCACCAGAGACAAGATCAGCCCGGAATCACTGCAAATCGCCGATCTGAATTGATCGCCGACATGGGGGTTTACTCTGGACAGGTTTTGATAAATCTCCCCCATATTGTTTAGGAACAGTGGCCATTTTGGGTACGATCACACATACGCAGATTTGATGCACAGGATTTTCTGCTGCAGATTTCAATGGGCACTGTCACAAACTTTATTTTTTTGATATGTTGTAGTACTTATGTACTACAACATATCTCTAAAATAGTTTAATTATTATTTTTTTATTTTTTATTAATATGGTGTAATTTACTTTGAAAACCGGCCACTAGGGGTCTCCCTCCTAGTGGCCGGCTCCCTCCTAGTGGCCGGCTGCAGCCTGGCGTGACGTCACGGCTGAAAAAGGACTGATGCGGCTGGGCATCGGTCCTTTTCATTCAGCCTGCGCTCGCTTCCTGTCTGTCAATCAGGCAGGGAGCGAGCGCTGAGAGCGCATTGGCTCCCTGGCCTCACACACCGGTCCCGCCTCCCGGCATACGCCGCTGCTGCCGCCTCAGGAAGGACTCAGCGCAGCACTTGGGTATGTCTGCTTGGGGTGGGGAGATTTTAGCGCCCGGGGTGGGGGGATTTTAGCGCCGGGGGGGGGGGGGGGGGGGTTGCATAGTGCTGCGGCCATAACAAATGTATTGCTGTCAGCAGGGCGGGCGGGGGTTAGCGCTGCATATACAACTCCCAGCATGCCCTGACAGCCGATAGATGTCAGGGCAAGCTGGTAGTTGTAGTGGTAAAACAGCTGGAGGCACCCTGTATAGGTGAACTAAGGGCAGAAGTGCCGGCCCCAGCAGGCATCAGTGACGTGGTGCCTGCTGGGGAAGTCTGCCTGGTAAGTGTGCACACTACCAGGCAGACAAAAAGGCATTTCTAAAATAGTAAAAAAAAAAATTAAGGCAGGGAGGGGGTTAGGCAAAGATGGGCAATAGGAAGGGGAAAAAAATAAAAAAAAGGATGGTGGGAGCTACCCTTTCAATGTAAACTGAATGACTACGTACACCACTGAGTACACCTTCTAATCGGCAGTTACAAATCCTGCGCATCAAATCTGCGCAGGATCCTGTATAAATGAACGTACCCTTAAGGAGAGCTTGTGACGGTTGTGACGGAAACATTCAATTGGAGGTATGCTGAAGTGTCAAATCAGGACCCCTCCCCCCAAACAATGTGATTCTACAGCACTGGGTCTCATGCTGGAGATGGGTGCTGTGGAGACAGAGTGAAGCATAGATATACAGTGAGGAGAATAATGACTGATTTAAAGGGGTAGGCCAGTGCTGAAAAACTTATCCCCTAGCCTAAGGATGGGGGATAAGTTTCAGATTGCGGGGGCTAGAGAAGCAGAACAGTGCCCGCGGGTCACATGATGGAGGGGGAATACCGTTAAATACCGTGGAACTGCCATAACTTACAGAAATACCGTGATGCACATTTTTGGTCATACCGCCCAGCTCTGGGTAGTCCCACTGGAAAATATTTTCTTTTAACCCCTTAAGGACCAGACCAATTTTATTTTTGCATTTTCGTTTTTTCCTCCTCTCCTTCTAAAAAAAATCATAACTAATATTTCCATCCACAGACCCATATGAGGGCTTCTTTTTTGCGTCACCAATTGTACTTTGTAATTACATCACTTATTTTAACAGTGTACGGCGCAACCAAACAAATATCATTTATGTGGGAAAATTGAAAAGATAACTGCAATTTAGCAAATTTTGGAAGGTTTTGTTTTCACTTTCACGTAAAAATTACATGTTTTCTTTATTTTGTGGGTCAATATGATTAAAATGATTCCCATGATGTATGCTTTTCTATAATTGTACCGCTTAAAAAAAAATAAAAAAAAATCTCAAACCATTTTTACAAAATTAGTAAGTTTGAAATTGCCCTATTTATAACTTTTTCATTTTTCCGTATTTGTGGCGATATGAGGACTCATTTCTTGCGCCATGATCTGTAGTTATCAGTACCACTTTTGCTTTGGTTTTACTTTAAAAAAAAAAAAAAAATTTATATATATTTTTTTTTTTTGGAATAAAATGTGACAAAAAAGCAGCAATTTTTTTTAACGTTTTGCCATTCACTGTACGGGATAATTAACAATACCAAATATGTGTATTAAATTTTTTACGCTTTTTTGAGGGGTAAAATGGGAAAAGCGGACATTTTACTTTTTGTATTGAGGGAGGGGATTTTTCAAATTTTGTTTCCTTTTTTTTTATTTTACTAAAATTTTTTTTTTTTTTTTTTTTTTTTTTACTGACACTTTTTATGTCCCCATAGGGGACTATTCAAAGCAATCATTCGATTGCTAATACTGCTCAGTGCTATGTATAGGACACAGCACTGCTCAGTATTATCGGTGATCTTCTGCTCTGGTCTGCTCGATCTCAGACCAGAGCAGAAGACCCCAGGAGACGGCCGGAGCCAGGTGAGGGGACCTCTGGCCGCCATGCTGGATGATCAGATCCCCCGCGGCAGCGCTGCGGGCGATCCGATCATCCATTCAAAGTACCGAACTGCCACAGATGCCGTGATCCGTATTGATCATGGCATCTGAGGGGTTAATGGTGGGCATCTGCGCGATCGCGGAGGTCCGCCATTACCAGCGGGTCCCTGGCTGCTGATAGCAGCCGGGAGCTGCCGTGCATGACGCGAGCACTGCTCCTGTGCTCGCAATCATGGCGGCGCGTAAATGTACATCATGGTGCATGACATACATTTAGGTCCATTGTCGTTAAGGGGTTAAATTAACCGGTGCCAGATTTGTAAATGACTTCTATTAAAAAATCTTAATCCTTCCAGTACTTATCAGCTGCTGTATGCTGCACAGGAAGTTCTTTTCTTTTTGAATTTCCTTTCTTTCTGACCACAGTGCTCTGCTGACACCTCTGTCCATGTCAGGAACTGTCCAGAGCAGGATAGGCTTGCTATGGGGATTTGCTCCTACTCTGGACAGTTCCTAACACTGGTCAGGCAGAAGGGAAATTCAAAAAGAAAAGAACTTCCTGTGGAGCATACAGCAGCTAAGTACTTGAAGGATTAAGATTTTCTTTTTTATATAGAAGTAATTTACAAATCTGTTTAACTTTCTGGCACCAGTTGATTTAAAAAAAAGTTTTCCACCAGAGTACCCCTTTTTAAGGCCATAATGTGGAACTGTATTTAATGGATCAATTTGAGAAAAGGGAAAAAAAAATGCCTTAAAGGGGTACTCTGGTGGTTAAGATTTTTGGCTATATTGCATCATCTTTTAATGTTCATGTTTTTTGCAATTGACATGTATTATATATTTGTGTAGCATGTTTTTATTTTTATTTTTTTACCTGTTTGTGGGCCAGGAAGTTCTGTACTTCTGTGTTGGATCGATGACTGTTGTCCACAGGTTAGGATTAGGCTGTGGACAAGATGTCATGTATTTTTTTTCTGTTCTTTCAAAACTGCATGACAGAGATAGGACACGCCCCCTCCTGGAGGACGCAGGTGTGCATGAGAGCAAGAAGCTCCTACACAGCTCCTCATCTCCCCTCCCCCCTGCTTTGTCTTCTGAGGATGCAGGTCTGCACTGAAAGACAGAGAAGATGTATGTGAAGGGGAGGAAGTGTTATGTGAAGGGATAACAAGGTGCACGATCTGGGGATGTATAGACTGCAGGGGAATAAATCTTGGACTGGGATGAATTCTATGTGAAATGGTGGACTCCTGAATGACACATGCTGGGAGTTGTAGTCCCTGTTGTGTGTGTATGCTAGTGTTTACAAACCAGTCTGCCTCCAGCTGTATCAAAACAACTCCCAGCATGCCTGGACAGACTTTGGGCATGCTTGGAGTTGTAGTTTTGCAACAGCTGGAGGCACACTGGCTGGGAAACACTATTCTAGCCTATTCAGCATACACATCGTGTTACACCAAACCAGTGTGCCTCCAGCTGTTGTAAACCTACAACTCCCAGAATTCCCTGCAGCCTTTGAGCATGCTGGGAGTTGTAGTTTTGCAACAGCTGGACGCACACTGCTTGGGAAACACTGGCCTAGCTTATTCAGTATATTACAAACAAAGTGCATTGTTTCCCAGCCAGGGTGTCTTCAGATGTATCAAAACTACAACTCCCAGCATGCCCAGACAGCTTTTGGCTGTCCGGGCATGCTGGTAGTAGTAGTTTTGCAACACCTTGAGGCACCCTGGTTGGGAAACACTGGTGTATGCCCTACAGAGGTGTGGTGAACTACAACCCCCAGGAGACTAGAGAGGCAGAATGCTGGTGTTATACCACAGACTGAAGACTCCTGAATGACACATGCTGGGAGTTGTAGTCCCTTTTGTGTGTATGCCAGTGTATCCCAACCAAGGCTGATTATATTAGTGTGCTGTGTATAAGGGGGCTGACCCGGGAAAATAGTAAAGTGGGTAAAGGGCGGAACAAACAAAAAAGGAGCCGCCCCAAACCAGCAAGGCATGTGGTATGCTGGGATTTGTAGTTTTCAGCACAGCAAGAAACAGGAAATAGAAGAAAAGATAGGTAAACAAAGTGGGGGATAAAAAGACAACAAAGAGCAGAAATAGAGTCGCCTAAACAACAAGAATAGGAATTAAACAAAACAAATGGGGTAAGTCACAAATGGAAAAACACGTTGACCACCGGAGTACCCCTTTAAACTTTCAGACTTTTTATCTTAGCTGAACAATTGTCAGCAGGGCTGCATGAATGATCGCTGAATTATTTGTGGGACTCTTTGGTGTTTAGCACTTTTTTGCAATAATACAAATCCATAAGGAAATTAATGCATTCTTACCGCGATTAGTATAGCAGTAAAATAGCACCATATTTTTCAGCACTTTAGTAATAACCTTGTAAAACTGCAGTGCATGAACAGCCTTACCTCTGTATAGTCTGCATTTGCTGTTGTGGCCTCCATAATTTGTGAAAGGCAATAACCCTGCACACTCTGGGAGTACACTGCACACTGCCAGGATGTGTGAATCAGCCTTGACACTGGGAAACAACATTGACACTGCGGCTCTCACAGTATGCTCTGCTAAATCTGGTTCTGTCCCGACTTTTACTAGTGAACTATCAGGAGCTGAGCAAGTCAAGCGCACACTGAAGACTGGCCTTTAAAACAGCAATTTTAATAATTAGTAGATTTATTACTGATTAGCACCCGCATGTCAGCTGATCTAGACTGTTCACTAGAAGGTTCTGTCTACACTTTCTGGGCTATTGGAACTGGTTACGACATTGTTTTATATATTGTTACATATACATATGGCTAATAATTGCTAACTGTTTGTATTTCCTTACCTGCGGGGATGTGTTTGTGTGCAGTGGTATTGGTGCACTGTGGCTACAGCTGGAAGGATTCCACGTATTGGACATTATGGTGTTGGAATGTGCAGTAGCTTGCCTTTGAAGAGCATGCTGCAAACAGCTTCATCTCCTATTTATGACTAAAGTGACCAGTGCCTTACAGCTTCCGTATGGTGGTGATGTTAAAGGGGTCTGTCCGCCGCTTCTAAAGTGAAACTGAAAGTGACCCGGCTGCTCAGTCGGGCTGTTCGGGACCGCCGCGGTGAAATCACGGCATCCCGAACAGCTGACCGGACACCGGGAGGGCCCTTACCTGCCTCCCCGGTGTCCGATCGGCGAATGACTGCTCCGTGCCTGAGATCCAGGCAGGAGCATTCAAGCGCCGATAACACTGATCACAGGCGTGTTAATACACGCCTGTGATCTGTGTAGAAGATCAGTGTGTGCAGTGTTATAGGTCCCTATGGGACCTATAACCCTGCAAAAAAAATGTAAAAAAAAAGTGTTAATAAAGGTCATTTAACCCCTTCCCTAATAAAAGTTTGAATCACCCCCCTTTTCCCATTAAAAAAATAAAACGGTGTAAAAAAAATAAACATATGTGGTATCGCCGCGTGCGTAAATGTCCGAACTATAAAAATATATCAATAATTAAGCCGTACGGTCAATGGCGTACGCGCAAAAAAATTCCAAAGTCCAAAAAAGCGTATTTTGGTCACTTTATATACTATTAAAAAATGAATAAAAAGTGATCAAAAAGTCCGATCAAAACAAAAATCATACCGATAAAAACTTCAGATCACGGCGCAAAAAATGAGTCCTCATACCGCCCCGTACGTGGAAAAATAAAAAAGTTATAGGGGTCAGAAGATGACCTTTTTAAACGTATAAATTTTCCTGCATGTAGTTATAATTTTTTCCAGAAGTGCGGCAAAATCAAACCTATATAAGTATGGTATCATTTTAACCGTATGGACCTACAGAATAATAATAAGGTGTAATTTTTACCGAAATATGCACTGCGTAGAAACGGAAGCCCCCAAAAGTTACAAAATGGCGTTTTTTTTCCGATTTTGTCGCTCAGTGATTTTTTTTTTCCGTTTCGCCGTGCATTCTTGGGTAAAATGACTAATGTCACTGCAAAGTAGAATTGGCGACGCAAAAATAAGACATAATATGGATTTTTAGGTGGAAAATTGAAAGGGTTATGATTTTTAAAATGTAAGGAGGAAAAAACGAAAGTGCAAAAACGGAAAAACCCTGAGTCCTTAAGGGGTTAAAGGCACTTTGCAGGAGCAGTTTCCCTTCAAGGGTTTTCAGTGTTAATTGAAAAATGTAACAACCTTCTAGGGCTGTAAAGCATATCTCCTTTCCACCCCAGTGTCTGCTTACTTTCCACAATAATACACTCTCCCTGGTCTGATGCTATGTTAAATTGGTTGATGTCTGTAAAGCTTATCTGTGGTCATCTCCAAAAATGTATATTTGCTATGACACTGATATATATGCTAGCATCCCATCATAAATATCCATACTTGCTTATCCTACAGTGCACACTACCTACTTTATCATGTAAGTTCCCAAAAACTACTGTATGTTCCAAATATAAGTGACTGACTGCTGGAAACACTTTCTACATGACAGGGCAGCATAACTAAAGGGACAGTTTACTTTTTAAACTGTGATTTTAGTTGATTATATTGTGTTCAGGTATCTTTCTGAACCTTAGAATTATATATATCTTCATTCCCATTCTTCACGAACATTTAATCTTAAAGCACCTGGCTGCCAATAAGCCATGTGTTGTCCTCATTTGCACTTAAAGTGTACCTGTCGTCAACAAAAACTTTTTATATAATACCATTATTTGTAATATACATTGGTTAAAACATTTTTATAATTGTTTTGGGTGAAAAAAATGCTTTCGCTGCAGCTATTGTATGTGGGTCCAAATACAGGAAGTGTGGGTGGGACAAGCAGGGCTCTGTGCAGGCTCCTGGTTTGTCGGTCATCCTGATGTGTGAGACGGGAGTTAGTCGGAGCCCTGCTTGTCCACCCACACTTCCTGTATTTGACTCCTCAGACACACAGACAATAGCTGTAGGGACAAAAATATACACATTTTTTTTACCACATTTTTATACATATAAAGGTATTATCTACATTATATTAAAAAAAAAATTTGACGGCAGTTGCACTTTAAGTATTTGGTCAGTATTTTGTAGTGAAAAGGAGAATAGAATTATAGCAATAAATGAGAGAGTCAGAAACAGATTAATAGTTATATTGCTTATATATTCTCTAACGTGCATTTTTCTTTTCAATTCAGTTTTTCTCTAGTTTGTAAAAATGGAAGGCGAGATGGCAGAAGCCATTGTTGAGGATTCTGAGTCCTTTATGAAAAGAAAAGAAACAAAGACTTATCAGAGACGAAGAGAGGGTGGTGCAGATGAAGATAGCTGTGTTATGGTTCAGAGTCAGACAGATGTGAATGACGTGTCCAGTGATGTTAATAGCAATGTTCAGATGGTTATGATGGAGCAGCTTGACTCTACAATTCTACAGATGAAAACTGAAGTCATGGAAGGTGTAGTTCCCCAAGAAGGTGACACTACAGTGGATGACACACAGATCATAACCTTACAAGTTGTAAATATGGAGGAACAGCCAATTAATTTAGGAGAACTGCAGCTTGTTCAGGTCCCTGTAGCTGTTCCGGTTTCTGCTACTTCTGTGGGTGAGCTTCACGCTGCCTATGAAAATGAGGTGGGCAAAGAAGGAGAGCCAATGATTTGTCACACACTGCCCCTTCCAGAGGGTTTTCAAGTTGTTAAGGTTGGAGCAAATGGTGAGGTGGAAACATTAGAACAAGCAGAGCTCCAATCACAAGAAGAATCAACATGGCAAAAAGATCCAGATTACGCACCACCTGTCAAAAAAACTAAGAAAACAAAGAAAAGTAAATTACGCTACACGGAAGAAGGGAAAGATGTTGATGTTTCAGTTTATGACTTTGAAGAAGAACAGCAGGAAGGACTGCTCTCAGAAGTCAATGCAGAAAAAGTAGTTGGGAATATGAAGCCCCCTAAGCCAACAAAAATTAAAAAGAAAGGTAAGCAATAATATCAAATGTTCTGTTAAATTTGTACGTACTGTATATGTGTGATATATAAAAACTTATTTTTTTTTGTTAAACTGCAGTACCCCATGCAATAGTGATGAATTGAACATATACCCACTTCACCACTGATTGCCTGCAGTAATGATGGTAGGGATGTCCCGATACAGATACTGGTATTGGTATCGGGGCTGATACTAGCCATTTGAATGGTATCGGGGACTCGTTTAATGTCCCCGATAACATGCCCGATACCTGGTGCCGCTCTGCTGCCCCATTCTCCTGTCCTTAGGTCCGCATCATAGTGTTCCATGGAGGATTATGTGGCATACACATCACTCTGCCTCCTCCCCTGCGCCCAGCGTAACACTACGCAGGAAGCAGAGTGACGTGTATGTCACATGTTCCTCCATAGAACGACATGATGTGGTCGAGAGAACAGGGCAGCAGAGCGGCAGCACCCGACAGAGGAGGTGAGCTGCCTTCAAGGAGGGGGCATCTTCTAATGTCTAAGCGGGGGGCCCTGCTGCGGTCTAATGGGGTGGGGGCCCTGCTGCGGTCTAATGGGGTGGGGGCCCTGCTGCGGTCTAATAGGGGGGGGGGGGGCCCTGCTGCGGTCTAATAGGGGGGGGGGGGGGGCCCTGCTGCGGTCTAAAAGGGGGGGGGCCCTGCTGCGGTCTAAAAGGGGGGGGGGCCCTGCTGCGGTCTAAAAGGGGGGTGGGGCCCTGCTGCGGTCTAAAAGGGGGGGGGCCCTGCTGCGGTCTAATAGGGGGGGGGGGGCCCTGCTGCTGTCTAATGGGGGGAGGGGGGCCCTGCTGCTGTCTAATGGGGGGAGGGGGGCCCTGCTGCTGTCTAATGGGGGGAGGGCCCTGCTGCTGTCTAAATAGGGGTGGGGGGCCCTGATGTTTAAATGGGGGCCCTGCTGCTGTTTAAATGGGGGCCCACTGTCTAAAGGGGGGCTGCTACTTATGTCTACAGGGGGGCTGCTGTCTACAAGGGGATACTACCTACTATTAAAGACAATTTTGCAGCAGAGTCACCTGCACTAACTTGAATTTATAGGTAGATGGTGCAGGTGACCCGGTTTCTACCGCTGCTCCCTGGTTGGACTTGATGGACGTATGTCTTTTTTCAACCATACTAACTATGTAACTATGTGGTCATCGGTGTCGCAGCCAATGCTCCCTGTTCTGTAGAAATGGAGAAGAGAGAAATCTTGGTTCACACTACAGCAGCCGCCTCCATTGTAAACAACAAGGACCCACATATCATACGGTAAACAGCGCCAGAAACCGGGTCACCCTGGTGTCAGATTCCCTTTAAAATATAAGTACTCGTACTTGGTATTGGCGAGTACTAGAATTAAAGTATCGGTACTCGTACTCTGTCTTAAAAAATGGTATCGGGACATCCCTAGTATATGGGCAGCAACGTAAACTAGACTACGAGGAGAACTGGAGTGTTGCTTTTCTAACCAGTTGGGGATTACATTGAGTTTACTTTTGTTACTTTCTCTGGCCACATTTTTGAGTTGGTCGGAAAAGCTTTCTAAGCTGAACTAACTGTTAATGGTTGCTTAGTAGAGAAAAACAAAGTAAGCGGTTCCTCTAAATGGGTTATCTAGCGCGAGGGTTTATTTTTCAGGACATCCACAAATACAGCATTCACCTGCACTTACAAGCTGTGGCTCCAGTCCCTGGCTCCGCCCCTCTTGCGCTCAGAAATTGTGACGACCACGCCAGGCCCAAATAATGCTGAGTTCAATGCTGAACCCCCATAGAGAGTAGCATGTGTGGGGAAAGCTTGCGCTGGATGGAGATAGCTGTTAGCTGGGAAATTATGCTCTTAATGTGTCATGTCAGATTCACTTTAAAACATTCTGTGTAGATGATTTCTAAAGTTAGCATCGACCAGTGTTATGTAACGGTTATATGTAGTGCCTATAAAGTTTTGGTTTAAAATGATTTTTAAAATATTTTTTTGTCCCCCCCCTCTTTTTTCTTTTCTTTTTTTTTTTTTAGGTGTGAAGAAGACTTTCCAGTGTGAACTTTGTAGTTATACTTGTCCTAGGCGTTCTAATCTTGATCGTCATATGAAGAGTCACACTGATGAACGGCCTCACAAATGCCACCTCTGTGGCCGAGCGTTTAGAACAGTTACCTTGCTTAGGAACCATCTCAATACTCATACAGGTTAGCTTTAATCCTGTAAATAAGTGTGTATTTCTCTTTTTATCGGTTTACTTTTTTGACTACATGAAGCTAAATTACTTAAAGGATGTTCCCATCTCCACTAATGTTAAATTTGTAGGGCATGTCAAGCTAAACATTGTTGCCGCTACATTAATGTAAGCACACTTGCCTTGTTTGATGGCTCATTACTATAGGCTAATAACCACTACTCTAAAAAAGATATATCATGATGACAACCGCTTCTAAAGGTAGTTTTGGAATAAAATTAAATAACAAAATGAAATGTGTCAATATCTTTCAAGGGCTATTCTGCAGTTTTAAAAGAGAGCTGCAGGTACGTTATACATAAAACAACAAAATCACATCAATGCTTATGAAGAAATATAAAATCCCATCCCTTCCCCAATATCGCGTCACACCCCTACCCTTCAATTCCCTGGTTGATCTTGATGGACATATGTCTTTTTTCAACCGTACTAACTATGTAACTATGTAGCTGTAATCCCACACCCTGAAAATGTATATTTAAAATGTGTGTGTTCTAAATGGAAATGCTTTTTCTCTTTGATTATATTGCAGTAAAAAATGTATCTCATTGTTTATATTTTCTCCTGTACATGCTTTTCATGTAGTTTATCTTCTCATTTATAGGTACTAGGCCTCATAAGTGCCCAGACTGTGACATGGCCTTTGTGACTAGTGGTGAATTAGTCAGACATCGACGTTACAAACATACTCATGAGAAACCTTTTAAATGTTCAATGTGTGATTATGCTAGTGTTGAGGTAAGTGCAACTGGTACTTTAGTGTGTGTTTTTAAACTTTTTTTCTTTCCTTTTGTTATGTGTATATGTATATATATATTATATTATGTGTGTGTATATGTATATATATATATTATATTATGTGTGTGTGTGTATATGTATATATATATTATATTATATGTGTGTATATGTATATATAGAGATATATAATTTTTTTATTTTTTTCACAATAGCAACCAATGATGTGTGTTAAGTGTGCTTTCTTTAAAGGAGATGTCCAGTGTGGACTTTTTCTATTCCATCCTGCCCGAGCTGCAAAAAGAGAAAACAAACTTTCACTTGCCTTCCTACGTTCCCCCGGAGCTCCGCAACAGCTGGTCGGTCGGCCAGGCTGTCTGCTTCCTACTTCCCTTAGGCTGAAACGCCGTGTGACGTACCGGGCTAAGGGAAGTAGGAAGCAGACAGCCTGGCCGACAGATCAGCTGTTGCGGAGCTTCGGGGAAACGTAGGAAGGGAAGCGAAAGTTTATTTTTTTTTTTCCTCTTTGCAGCCCGAGCAGGATGGAATAGGAATAGTCCGCACCGGACATCTCCTTTTTAAAGCCTACCTGGTCAATTTTCTGAAAGATGCATCACTGTGCACAAATTTGTTTGAATTTCATTGCCTACATTTCTGAATGGGGTGCCGTTGCCTGCTGTTTTTGTTTTTTTGCAGTAGGAGACAGTTTCCTGCTGTCTCCACAGCACCAGTTTCTAGCATGGGTCTCACCCTAGAGACAAGTGCTGTGGGGTCAGAGCAGGGAGAGCAGTGCTCAGCACAGGGATTTACTCTCCAAACTTTAAATTCAATTGTATGATTGAAGCAGATAAGCATTTTTTATGCAGCCTTTTGTGATTTTAAAATCCAGGTTTGGAATGTGAAAGTTATAAAGCTTTCTTTATACTTTTCCCACTCACTCTGACCTACTCCTGAGCTTACGGCACACACTCTCTTGTGTGTGGATAAGACTTTATGAATATTATTGAAGTTGAGTTGTTTTTGTTTTTATTAGGTAAGCAAGTTGAAGAGACATATCCGTTCTCATACAGGAGAGCGTCCTTTTCAATGCAGTTTGTGCAGTTATGCCAGTAGAGACACCTACAAACTGAAGCGACATATGAGAACTCATTCAGGTAAACCACCCCCCTTCCTCTATTAAACACACAACTTGTCTCTTAGAAACTAATGTGGTTTTAATTTTGGTGAAGCATCTTTTCAGCATGCTGCTCACAAGATTGTGTTTTATAGCAAGGGTACTGGGCAAAAGTGGTCCACTGGGAGGCTTTCATTTACATTTAATAGCCATGCCATCAGCCCCTTAACCCGTCCTAATGTATATCCAGAAAAAAAGGACAGCGCTCCATAGTGCAATAAAAACCAAGATAAGCCGGCAAGTAAATAGTGTTATCCCACTTACCACTATGGGTTGTTCAACCCATATACAACAATGGTAAAGGTGAGTAAGGTAAACCAAAAATGGGATCTGCAGCTTTCCTATCCTGGAAGCTAAAAGCAGACACGAGAAGCAGACTTCATAAAAGTAGACAGGAATTCACCGGCACTAATCGGAACCACCAGGTACAGTAAAAGAGTAATTTCATAGAACCATTATGCAGTGTCTTTCACTGCGCAATGACAGGCACCTATGAAGCTGCCAATGGGCATTGAAACACGTTGTGTGATGGTCCAGTAAAGCTACTCTTACTGTACGCGTTGGTTCTGATCAGCGCCAGTGAATTCCTGTCTACTTTTTATGAAGTGTGTTTCTTATGTCTTCTGATAACCTATATCCATCATATAGGCACAGGAGATTTATCAAGTGTGTAGAGGAAGAATGGTGTGATTTTCATTTTGCAGAGGTCCTTTTTTTTTTAAAAAAAAAAAAAAAAAAAAGCTATTTCATTGGTTTTTATGGGCAACTGCTCTACTTTTTCTTTACACAGGTTTTGATGAATCACCCCCGCAAGGGTGTATATAGCCGATTCTAGAGCTGAGCCCTGCCTGTGCCTGGTTGGCATTCACAATCAGTTGGCACAGAGCAAGCAACGATTCCATCTATTTATGTATATGCCTCTGTCAATGCATGGTCAGCACATGAGCCTGCCATATATGCCGTGGTCATTTGTGGCTTGCAGAGCTCCATCTGCATCCCATTAACCCCTTAAGGACCCAGCCAATTTTCACTGTAGGACACGGCCATTTTTTGCACATCTGACCACTGTCACTTTAAACATTAATAACTCTGGGATGCTTTTACCTTTCATTCTGATTCAGATTGTTTTTTCGTGACATATTATTCTTTATGTTAGTGGTAAAATTTTGTCGAAATTGCATAATTTCTTGGTGAAAAATTCCAAAATTTTATGAAAAAATTAAAATTTTTGCATTTTTATAACTTTGAAGCTCTCTGCTTATAAGAAGAATGAATATTCCCAAAAAATTATATATTTATTCACATATACAACATGTCTACTTTATGAATGCAACATAAAGCTGACATGTTTTTACTTTTGGAAGACATCAGAGGGCTTCAAAGTATAGCAGCAATTTTCCAATTTTTCACAAAATTTTCAAAATCGAAATTTTTCAGGGACCAGATCAGTTTTGAAGTGGATTTGAGGGGCCTTATTAGAAATACCCCACAAATGACCCCATTATAAAAACTACACCCCTCAAAGTATTCAAGATATTCAAAAGGTTTGTTAACCCTTTAGGTGCTCCACAGGAAATGAAGATTTTGAATTTTCTCCAAAAATTTGGGCGTTTGCACGGGATGCCTGCTGAATGATTTCAGCAGGCATCCCGGTCCGATCCGCGCCCGGCGGGGATCGGAATTGTCCATGACGTACGCGTACGTCATAGGTCCTTTAAGTACCAGGGTGTCATGACGTACGCATACGTCAAGGGTCCTTAAGGGGTTAATTGCAATGCTGAATTTAAAAAAATATGTGCGCTTCTGTATGATCTGGCATGATGACTACTCGATCCTAGCATGCTATGTGAATGAAGCGCACTGTTCGAGTAAACAGTGAAGGTTTGAACACCCAGACCTGACCGATCAAAACTTTTGAACTTTTAAAGTTTTTAAATGGCAGTAACCATTTTATTATAGTGCTTTTTATCCTGCAAAGCTGATTTGTTAACTGCTGCTTGAAGAAGTTAGAACAAGTATGATGTAGACTATTAATCATTTGTGTGGGTAGATTCCACAACTTTGTCAAGGGGGATGTTACTAGTGTGTCATTGGTTTAAAAATGTGGTGATGGCCCTTTAAGTATAGTGACTATTTTTTTTCCTATTGTTTTCTAGGTGAAAAGCCATATGAATGCTATATTTGCCATGCACGTTTTACCCAAAGCGGTACAATGAAAATGCATATTCTGCAGAAGCATACTGAGAATGTTGCTAAATTTCACTGTCCACATTGTGATACGGTTATTGCAAGAAAAAGTGATTTGGGTGAGTTTAAATGCTTGAAAACCTGGTGGGTTTTTCAAAAACTGGATTTTTCCCGCTGACTATATACAATGAAAAGTGACACAATTCAAATGTTATTCACAAATAGTTTTTATTACTTTCATTGTTCATGAGGTTGAAAACATTTTTTATAAAGTCCACCCTACTGGCGGAGATTAAGGGTACTCCAGTGGAAAACAAATCAGTTAAACTGGTGCCAGAAAGTTGACAGATTTCTAAAATGATTTCTATATAAAATCTTAATCCTTCCAGTACTCATTAGCTGCTGTATGCTCCAGAGGAAGTTGTATAGTTCTTTCTGTCTGACCAAAGTGCTTTCTACGGACACCTGTCTGTGTCAGGAAATGTCCAGAGTAGGAGCAAATCCCCATAGCAAACCTCTCCTGCTCTGGACAGTTCCTGATGTGGACAGAGGTGTCAGCAGAGAGCACTGTGGTCAGACAAAAGAACTATACAACTTTCTCTTTAGCGCACAAACTAAAATAAGAACTGGAAGGATTGAGATTTTTAAATAGGAGTCATTTACAAATGTGTGTTAACTTTTTTCCACCAGATGATTAGAATTTTGTTTCCCCCCCCACTGGAGTACCCCTTGGATCAAAACCTGTGGAGAACAAATTTTTAGTTCCCTCCATAATATACCGTATTTATCGGCGTATAACACGCACTTTTTAGGCTAAAATTTTTTTAGCCTAAAGTCTGTGTGCGTGTTATAAGCCGATACACCCCCAGGAAAGGCAGGGGGAGAGAGGCCGTCGCTGCTCGCTTCTCTCCCCCTGCCTTTCCTGGGGTCTAAAGCGCTGCTGTCGGCCCTTCTCACCCCCTGGTTATCGGCGCCGCTGCCCGTTCTGTCCCCCTGACTATCGGTGCCGGCGCCGACAGCCAGGGGGAGAGAAGGGGCAGCGGCACCCATTGCCGGCGCCGCTGCCCCGTTGCCTCCCCCCATCCCCGGTGGCATAATTACCTGAGTCCGGTCCGCGCTGCTCCAGGCCTCCGTTGTGCGTCCCCAGCGTCGTTGCTATGCACGGCGCGGCGCTCTGACGTAATGCGCCGCGCCGTTCAGCGCATAGCAATGACGCCGGGGACGCACGACGGAGGCCTGGAGCAGCGCCGATAACCAGGGGGTGAAAAGGGCCGACAGCAGCGCTCTAGACCCCAGGAAAGGCAGGGGGAGAGAAGCGGGCAGCGACGGCCTCTCTCCCCCTGCCTTTCCTGGGGGTATATCGGGGTATACACACGCACCCTCATTTTTTCATGGATATTTGGGTAAAAACTTTTTTTTACCCAAATATCCTTGGTAAAATGAGGGTGCGTGTTATAGGCCGGTGCGTGGTATACCCCGATAAATACGGTAGTTGCATCTTTTGAAGGTTATAACATTGTGTTCTATTATTCATGGTCTGCATCAGACCACCTGGCTTTTTTTTTTCATATTACAAATCAATCTGACGCTTACATCGTAATAGTATCATGGAGAATATAGACATATTGAAGGATTTAACATAAATTAGCCAAACCTGTATCCGTTTTCATTCTGTGTATTCATCTTTAGTGACGACATGGACGTGATCAGCTCTTAACAGTCTTTGTTCTTCGTCATTATATGATTTTATTTACTGTTGTATGGATCCATTTAATTGCAAAGTCCATGGATACAAGTTATTCAACAACATCCAAATAAAGTCAGTATAGCTGCAAGGATAGATAGTATCTATTAGATACTGATATAACAACTGATCTGATCAATCCTTAGCATCTTATGAAAAAGTCCCTCCAACTATGAAGAAAATCGGCCAATTCCTCTGGCATTTTCTAATTTATTAGATAATGCCGCCAACCCATGGATGGCCTTCATTATACTATCATCTGTATTATTGGGGATAAATATGCAATGTCCTTTTTTTGGACTATCATGTCTAAGGCCGTTCTAATTTGCCATTCTATTAATGAAGTGGGGGTCCAGTTGCTTAGCCATTCCTTTTACTGCATATCTAGTATAGTTTACAAATCTGTTGATTATAATAGGTATGATATTTAGTCACTCATTTGTAGGCATTGTCGACCATAAGAAGAAAACAGACTTGAACACAGCAGCTGTCTGGCTTTCATACCTTGTACTGATCTAGCAAGACCCCTAGGAACCCTGATAGTATCATTGTAGACATGGGAATCAAAAGACCCTGTAGGAGAGGTGTCACTTTCCTTACTGACAAGGACCTTAACCTCAGACCCTTGGACAATAGGTGGAAAGACCATAAGAGTTGTATCAATGCACAATCACCATGTGTTTTTACTTACATTTTTTTAACATAAATATTGTGGCACAAAACAAGCCTTTATGGCGTAGGTGGGAAATTGAAAGACTTCTGGCTGTTAAAAGGCGAGGGGGGGGAAAAGGAAAAATTCAATGAAGAAAATGGCGTTCATTAAGAGGTTGACACTGTGGAAAATTTGCGGAATGTCTGCCCGTAAAACAGACGGACATTCCGCAAATTTGCATGTTCTGTCAATGTTAGGCCTCCTTGGAAATGCGCTGTCTACGCAGATGGCAATGCATTTCTGTGCCGATTCCGTGTGAAAAAAATGTTAATTCTTTCAGCAGACATGGGAATTTCCGCAGTGGAAGCATCTGCCATGGAAATGTTGCTATGTGTGTGGTGCAGCAGTATCTCTTAGAAAATAGGACTCAGCAGAATTTTTCTGCCGGATTTCGCACAAAAGTGACATGTGAACATGGCTTAACTCTCTCTTACCTGATCACTATAAAGGATGTGAAGATGTTTAATGTTTCTTTTTTTTTTTATTCTTTTTTTTATATACTTTAAGGCGTTCATCTACGTAAACAGCATTCTTTCATTGAGCAAGGCAAGAAGTGCCGCTATTGTGATACAGTCTTCCATGAGCGTTATGCCCTCATTCAGCACCAGAAATCTCACAAAAATGAAAAAAGATTCAAATGTGACCAGTGTGAATATGCATGCAGACAGGTAACTTAAGTAACATTTAAAGAAAAAAAAAAAATCTTATTCAGTGGGGAAACCAGCCTAAATACTTAGCAAGTAGAATGGTTTGTTAGTTTCTTTCTAGATTAAACTATAGGTTGATAAAGATTTATTTTATATATTTTTTTTTATTTTACTGCTCCATGGCTTAGCTATTGCTCTTATTTAATGTCAAGGTTACTAGTGCACAGTTCCCTGTGGAAAGGACCCTGTAATTGACAGCCACCCTTCTGCACTAGTGTGTTCAGCTTTAATCATCTGACCTTAGAGCACTGTATGGTCTGAATGCATGTTAACTTTCTTAATTATTTCATCAGGAACGTCATATGATAATGCACAAACGTACCCATACTGGTGAGAAACCATATGCATGTAGCCATTGTGACAAAACATTCCGTCAGAAGCAGCTTTTGGACATGCATTTCAAGAGATACCATGATCCTAGCTTTGTACCTGCTGCATTTGTGTGTTCGAAGTGTGGAAAAACCTTTACACGCAGGGTAATATACATTTATTTATTTATTTTTTACTGGTTTTTAACATTTTGTCTACAATAAATGTTAGCTATGCATCATCAAGGTTGCTCTTAAGGGCTCAGTATTTCCTCTCCATTTCAGGGGGGAAGGACCAAATGTGGACTGTTTGCCAGTAGTACTCGCATAGTTACTTTCCCTTTAGCTGCCTGGCTAATCACAGCACCTACTCTGCTATAATATTCTGCAGGTTGTCACTGTCCTAGGGCTGGTTTACACAGTATGCTACCATAGAAGGCATGTATGGGGAGAGGGGGTTACTGACGCATTAGCTTTATTATGCTATTTGAGCAAAAATAAAAAGTAAAAGCCACACAAGAAATTGGGTTACGCTGTGCAATGAACTGCTGCTGGTGAAATAAGATTAAGGACTTGGTTTACCTTTCAAGGAGCGTAGATGCTCTGGATGATGGAGACAGGCTTACACACTGCAGATGCATAGCTCTGGCTTTCTCTTCCTGCATATAACCTTTTTGGCAAGGCTTAGCTAGTGCTATGAAGCACATGAAGGGAAATTGTTTGAAACAGTGACCATTTAAAGGTATTTCCTAGATATTTTTAAGGGGTACTCCAGCTTATATTTTTTCCCTCTGAATAAACCTGGGCTCTTGCAATTTAATAATTTTTCCTACCTCTCGCTGCTCCCCCTGTGCTGCTGGTTTCACGGTCACGTCCTTTGTTGCAATCTTCTTCCTGCTTCTGGGGTTCAACACTAAACACAGCAGCTCAACTAATCGCCGGCTGCTGCGATGCCCTGCCTCAGCCAGTGATGGGTGGTGATAAGTGTGACCTATTGGGTTGTAAAGCACATCTTTAAATGCTGTTAACAAACCAGAGCAGAATCTCCCCATAACACGGGGGCAATATGGCTGCTCCCATGTTATGTACAAAAAATTTCATAAAATTTGCTATCTCGAAGTAAAAACAGATTAAAAGGAATATGTTTCAGTTTACCTTTTTATCTGGTTATAATATGTATATATGTGTGTATGTAAATTATAATCCTATACCCCAGTTGTCAAAAGCAGGAGGGAGATTTGAAGGGATGGAATAGGCTAAAGCAAGAATTTAACCTTTTCAAGTAACAGTTTGTTTGAATGTGTTCAACTTATCCATGGCTTCTTCTCAAAATAGGATTTATAAACAAATTTGAGAGGATTGTTAGAAAGGCTAGTGAAAGCGGGAGAGGGGTGACTAGAAACATTTGAGTCTCACAAGTCTTGAAATTGCAGCTTGAAATTCAAAGGTATAGTTATTTGTAGCTGGTTACTGAAGAGATGTATAGAGATTAGTGGACCAGAGTTTATTGTAATGGTAAATACTTTTCCCCTTAGGCAAAACATTAGTTAATCCAGTTTTGTATAGTACACGGACTGTACTATCCCCAAGTATTTATGCAAAGAAATATGTAAATATAGTCCCTGAAATTGCCACAGATGTGGCTAATCTGGAACAGATTTCCTTAACCTAATCTCGGAGTGTGTTAGCACCCAGGTGTACTTGAGGGTAGCCTACAAAAGGGTAAATAGCAGGTTGAATGTACAAGTTCTATATTCTCCTAGTACTTTGGGAAGAAGTTTTAATAAGAATCCATTAAAGGAAAAAGCAAAAAATTACAGGGTTACTGTTTTATGTGAGATTGCTAAATTTATTTATTTTTTTACGCAAATTGTTGACTTAAAGGGTATCTTTTAGGGATGTCCTGATACCAATACTGGTATCTGTATCGGGGCCGATACTAGCCATTTGCATGGTATCGGGGACTCTAATGTCCCCGATACCATGCCTGGTACCTGCTGCCCCGTTCTCCCATCCTCCGCTCCGTATCATGTCGTCCTATGGAGGAGCATGTGACGCACACTTCACTCCTCCTCCTCCCCTGCGCACAGCGTAACTTCACAGAGGAAGCAGAGTGACGTATATGTCACATGCTCCACCATAGGATGACATGATATGGACTGGAGGACGGGAGAACGGGGCAGTGGAGCTGCAGCACCCGACAGAGGACAGCCGCAGGTGAGCTGTCTGCAAGGAGGGGGCTGCTACTAATGTCTAAGGGGGGGGGGGCCCGGCTGCTGTCTAAAGGGGGGGTGGTGGCTCTGCTGCTGTCTAAAGGGGGCCCTGCTGCTGTTTAAATTGGGGCTCACTTTCTAAAGGGGGGCTGTGGTCTACAGGGGGGCTGCTACTTATGTCTACAAGGGGGTGGGCCTGCAGTCTACAGGGGAGGGAGGGGGTTGCTGTCTACAGGGGGGGCTGCTACTAATGACTGCCGGGGGGCTGCTGCTAATGTCTGCAAGAGGATACTACCTACTTGAATTTATGGGTAGTGCAGGTGACCTGGTTTCTACCGCTGCTCACCATGTGTACAAAGTTATCACCACCAATGCAAATTCCCTGTTCTGTCCAATGGAGAAGAGAGAAATCTTGGCTCATACTACAGCAGCCGCCTACATTGTACACAACAAGGAACCTACATATCAGCACAGTAAACAGCGCCAGAAACCGGGTCACCCTGCTATCAGATTCCCTTTAAAATATAAGTACTTGTACTTGGTATCGGCGAATACTAGAATTAAAGTATCGGTACTCGTACTCTGTCTTAAAAAAGATCGTATTGGGACATCCCTAGTACCTTTCATGAAAAATACTCATGATATATAGTAGATTAATGTATGCAAAATAACTTTCTAATAGCATGAGCATGTTATAAAAAAAAATCTGCTTCTTTCTATTTAATTTTCTACTTTGAAAAAATGACCACTAGGGGTCTCCCTACCAGTCCTTTTTTTTTTTCAGTCCAGTTTTTTTTTTTTTTTTATAGATTTCAGACTCATGCTGGAGTCCTAAATCTCAGACTGCTGCTGGGACACAGACAAGCTCAACACTGCTCCCTGGCACTGAGCAGTGTTGAGCTTGTCTGTGTCCCGGCTGCAGTCTGAGATTTAGGACTCCAGCATGAGTCTGAAATCTATAAAAAAAAATTAAAAAAACTGGACTGAAAAAAAAGGACTGGTAGGGAGACCCCTAGTGGTCATTTTTTTCAAAGTAGAAAATTAAATAGAAAGAAGCAGATTTTTTTTTAGAACATGCTATTAGAAAGTTATTTTGCATACACTAATCTATAATATATCAAATGTTTTTTTCATGAAAGGTACCCTTTAATTTAATATTTGGATTATAGCTGTATTTGTTTTGTTTTTCCTCTCCCTTCTTGCAGTTCATGGAGTGTGTGAGATGGTAGAAGAGACATGCTTATTATGTTAATTATGATGCTTTTAATGTAATTTTGTAGCGAAGATAAATTAAAATACTTTGCTGTAGATGTTATAGGTATATGTAAATTTGTCTCTGCAGAATACAATGTCAAGACATGCAGATAATTGTACTGGACCTGATGGTACAGATGGAGAAAATGGAGGGGATGGTGAAGCCGTGCATAAAAAAGGGAAACGTGGACGTAAGAGAAAGATGCGCTCCAAAAAGGAAGGTTCAACTGATAGTGGTAAGGATATACAATTTAGACTTGACATTTAAACCTATAGCTAGGTTAATTGAATTATGGTTTTATAAAGTCATTGCCATTTATCTTGTCATAATAACAGGTCAGTAGTGGTGTCTGGGTAAACTGACCTGAAGTATTCCTGTCATAAAAAAAAAAAAAAAAAAAAAAAAGAAAACACTTATCACGGACGTGCCAAATGTTTTGATTAGTCAGTATCTCAGTGGCAAGACCCCCACCAAGCAGCAGATTGAGCTGGGAGAAGCACTCGCTTCTCTCCCTGGCTTGCAGTGATCTCCCAGGAGTTATTTGTTCTTGGTGCTTAACGTTTTATGATTTTGCAATTTTAGAGGATAATGCAGATCCAGATTTGGATGATGATGAGGAGGAGGAAGAGGAGGATGAACTCCCGGTTGAGATCGTAGCTGAACATGAGCATGAACAGGAACAGCCACTATCTCCACTAGGCGCTCCAGCAAAGAAACGAAGAGGAAGGCCTCCAGGAAAAACTAATCAGCCAAAACAATGTAGGTCAAAAACTTGAGATTTTGCTTTGCGCCGTAAGGCCCCTTTCACAATGCCGGTATGCCCTGTCAAATTCGGCCGTCAAACTTTTATTTATTTATTTATTTTTAAATCAATTGCTGCCAGAAAGTTTAACAGATTTGTAAATTGAAAAATCTTAATCTCTCCAGTACTTATCAGCTGCTGTATGCTCCAGGAGAATTTCTTTTCTTTTTGCAGTTCTTTTGTGTCGGACCACAGTGCGCTCTGCTGACACCTCTGTCTGTCAGGAATTGTCCAGAGCAGGAGCAAATCCCCATAGCAAACCTCTCCTGCTCTGGACAGTTTTTGACATTGACAGAGCTGTCAGCAGAGAGCACGGTGGTCAGAAATAAAAAATTCAAAAAGAAACGAACTTCCTCTAGTATACAGCAGCTAAGTACTGGAAGGATTAAGATTTTAAAATGAAAGTAATTTACAAAACTGTTTAACTTTCTGCCACCTGTTGATTTAACAAAAATGTAAGGGACTTCAAAGCATATTGGCGTTTTAGCTCTCTGCAGTGTTTGGAAGACCCATAGACAGTCAGGCTATGTTCACAAAATCTCTGTGCGAACATTGCCTCTGAATGCGGAGCGCTAGCATAATGTGCCAGCACTAGGACCACTTGGGAATGCGCAGTCTCCTAGATGGCAATGCATTCTGTGCGGAGTCTACAGAGAAAATGTCTATTCTTTCAGTGCACACAACTTCCACGCAAGAGGTTTCCTACGTGGGAAATTCTGTGAACAGCGCAGCAGAATCACTTTGAATTCAATGGAATTTAGCTGCTGTAGAATCTCCGTACAGAACTCCACAGAGAAATTCTGCTGTGTGAACATAGCCTGAGTGGAACTGTCACTGAGCATGTTCCCTACCGCTACATTCATTTGTGGGGAATTTTACATCTTTTCCCGTGATCGGTGGGGCAGTCAACCAAACTTTTAATTCGTATTACACCTTTAATACAGATGGTGACAAGGGACATTATAAAGGGCTCTTCAGCATAACTGACTGTATGTAACCTTCATAGGATTCACTTTCATAGCAACAACTTTGCTGGGCTTAATAGCCTTTTGAACACTTAATACTTAATAAAATATTTTGTTGCAGCTGCTGCTGTTATTCATGTGGAAGATCAAAGCACAGAAGAAATTGAAAATATCATAGTACAAGTGAAGAAAGAAACAGATATGGAAGCGGAAGTAGTAGGCGCTCCACCAGCTGCTCCTACAGTTGAAGCTCCAAATGGAGATTTCAGCACTCCAGAGATGATCTTTAGCCTGATGGACCGGTGATGACTGAAAGATTATTGCCTTCTAATTGAACTGGCCCGGGCTGTGTTTAAATGGCTCACCTTTATTTTATGGGAAATGTTTTATTTTATTTTTTTGGTTAATTTTGCTTTCAGTAAATTTTAAGGACTTTTACTAAACCCTAAAGGGGAAAAGTGATAATGCACATTGGCTAACGGAGGATGTGATCTTCAAAATCTGAATACGTGAAATCATGGACTAAGAAGATGTATGTAGTGTTGGCATTTTAGAGATTTCACTAAAGGAAAAGTGACTACTTTCATAGTTGCTTATTTTTTTATGAATTGACATTGAGATCTCAAGAAAGGCTCTTTTCCAAATGAAAAAAAAAACTGGATGGCTTGTTTTAGCAAATCCTTTCAATTTTTTAAAAGTAATAGGCATATGTAAAAAAAAAGTCAAATGGACTGGCTAATGTGTCAGCATAAATTTGTTGTTTGCTTTAGGGAACCTTGAATTCTGTTTGCAGTAGAGAAAAATGAATTCTGGTAAGGCCTACATTTTTATTGTTAAAAGTTGTGGCTTAAAATTGTTCCCAGAAGTACAACTGATTGCAAAACACAGATGGCCATCTTTAGTACATATAAATATATATATATAGCATGCTTTAAATGTTTATTTTGAATTTCTTTTCCAGGCGATGGCTTTGTTGTGCAACACTTGATTCTGTAAATAACTTTTTTTACATTTAATCTTTTTCTATTAAGAAGTTTAAATAACTGTGGAAAGATGTAGTCAGATTAATTTTAATTGCTGACATGGGAAGAATAAATATACATGAACGTTTTTGAATAATTACATTTGCAAATCTGAACCTGTACCCTCAAATGCTAAATGTTGTTGATTGCGTGTGGGTTTTTCCCTTCCATACTGTTCTTGACCATAAGTTAAATGATGTATGGTATACATTTTGACACAAATTTCTTTTAGACTACTCTTTATATATGTTACCTTCACATAGGAGTCATGCCTAATATATTAAATCATGTCAAAAGAATTTCCATTCCTTTTTTGCCTGTAACTTAATTTTTTCACTTTTTATGTATGGCATTTCAATAGCTATCAGTTAGATTTTGAAAAGTCAAATTTTTTATTTTTTTTTCCTGGATTTTCTTAATTATTTTATAACCACCTGTCCTGTGATAGTTTCATTATTTTAAGAGGCCAACATTGATTCATTGTTAAAATATTGTGATGGGCAAAACAAGTAGGATTTTTCAAATGCGAATGTACTACTGTACAGCTAATAAAAAAAATGTAGGATTATTTTTGTCATGGTTTCTTTATAACTATTTTTTTCACTACACAAGCAAGCTAGAGCAGCATAACCGTAGAATGTCCAAGGTAGTGCGGGTGCTTGATAAAGACTGTGCAGACAGTCAAAACATGGCATCGCTTAACATTGCTTCACTTGAAGTGCTGTGGGATATATTTATTGTCCTATTTTTTTTTTTTTTTTCATGGCTCTGTGAAAATTTACCCTGTCATACAGAGTAAACTCGGATTTGATTAAAAGCATCTTTAAGGTGCCTATGGTATTGTGCTTTAACAGGGTTTGATGTGTCAAGAACCTAAAAGTCCCAAAAATGGCTCCTCAAAATAAGTAGAAAAGGGGTCTAAAAAGACAGAAGACCAAATATGTAAACCTACAATACGCGACAAAAGAGCGTAAACCTTGTGCCCCAATAATGAAGTACAAACAGTATATATATATATATAATATATATATATATATATATATATATATATATATATATATATATATATATATATATATATATATATATATATATATATATATATATATATATATATATATATATATATATATATATATAATATATGGGGTGTGAATCGCCAAGAATTTTTCGATTCGAATCGCGATACCAGTGTGGCGATTCGATATATCGCGATACCGTCTAGGTGACGATACATCGCGATATATCGCCCACCTGGGAGCATTCATAGATCCCAATAGACGCCGCTGTCAGCTTTGACAGCGGCGATCTAGTACTCCGGTGCTGCAAAATAAAAGAAAACACACTTTCTCTTACCTGCCAACGAGCCCCCGGAGCTCCGGTACAGGTGTTCGGTCCCCGGGCTGTATTCTTCTTACTTCCTGTTAGTCCGGCGCGTCACATGGAGCTTCAGCCTATCACCAGCGGAGGCGGGACATCGCTGCGGCTGGTGATAGGCTGAAGCTCCATGTGACGTGCCGGACTAACAGGAAGTAAGAAGAATACAGCCCGGGGACCCAACACCTGTACCGGAGCTCCGCGGGCTCGTTGGCAGGTAAGATAAAGTGCGTTTTATTAAAAATTCCACATCCCTAAAAGAATCGATTCAAAAATATTTTGAATCGATTCTGTATCGGCAAATGAAAAATCGCGATTATCGCGAGAATCGATTTTTTCTTACATCCCTACTATATATATATATATATATATATATATATATATATATATATATATATATATATATATATATATATATATATATATATATATATATATATATATATATATATATATATATATATATATATATATATATATATATATATATATATATATATATATATATATATATATATATATATTTAAATATATTAATATAATATAATATAATATATTAATATAATATAATATATTAATATAATATAATATAATATATTAATATAATATAATATAATATATTAATATAATATAATATAATATATTAATATAATATAATATAATATATTAATATAATATAATATAATATATTAATATAATATAATATAATATAATATATTAATATAATATAATATAATATATTAATATAATATATTAATATAATATAATATAATATAATATATTAATATAATATAATATAATATAATATATTAATATAATATAATATATTAATATAATATATTAATATAATATATTAATATAATATATTAATATAATATATTAATATATTAATATAATATATTAATATAATATAATATAATATATTAATATAATATATTAATATAATATAATATAATATATTAATATAATATAATATAATATATTAATATAATATAATATATTAATATAATATAATATAATATATTAATATAATATAATATAATATATTAATATAATATAATATAATATATTAATATAATATAATATAATATATTAATATAATATAATATAATATATTAATATAATATAATATAATATACATTTTATTAGGTACCAAAACATAAATTAAAAAATATATAATATAAAATAGGAACAGGAAAATTCGTGCACAATCAATATAAATCCATGGATATAAGTTAATATAAAAAATTCATCTCAATTTACAACATGTAATAATTGATAAAAATAAAAGCAGGATAAAAAAGTATATAAAGGGAGAGTTGGGTCCGGTAGATAGATTAAAATGTATATATACATTTTAATCTACCGGACCCAACTCTCCTTTTATATACTTTTTTTATCCTGCTTTTATTTTTATCAATTACTACATGTTGTAAATTGAGATGAATTTTTTATATTAACTTATATCCATGGATTTATATTGATTGTGCATGAATTTTCCTGTTCCTATTTTATATTATATATTTTTTAATTTATGTTTTGGTACCTAATAAAATTTATATATATATTTTTATACTGTTTGTACTTCATTATTGGGGCACAAGGTTTACGCTCTTTTGTCGCGTATTGTAGGTTTACAGGGTTTAATGTGTAACAAACAGTATACATATATAAATCGCCTATCTGAAAGGAGTTGTGTTGATGTGCTGCACTTACAATGGAACCTGCATGGCTGCTAACTTTTCTGCCTGTTTTGACCAAATGACCAAGGGCTGTTTCTCTATCGGCTCCATTGGGGGACACAGACTGTGGGTATATGCTGCTGTCTCTAGGAGGCTTGACACTATGGCAGCAAGAAAGTCGGCTCCTCCCAGCAGGGTATTTCCGCCCACAGGCACTAGAGATGAGCGAACTTGCATTAAATTCAATTCGTCACGAACTTCTCGGCTCGGCAGTTGATGACTTTTCCTGCATAAATTAGTTCAGCTTTCAGGTGCTCCCATGGGCTGGAAAAGGTGGATACAGTCCTAGGAGACTCTTTCCTAGGACTGTGTCCACGTTTTCCAGCCCACCGGAGCACCGGAAAGCTGAACTAATTTATGCAGGAAAAGTCAGCAACCGCCGAGCCGAGAAGTTTGTGACGAATCGAATTTACTGTAAGTTCGTTAATCTCTAACAGGCACCTGACGTAATCAGTTTTAGCTTAGTGTCTTAAGGAGGTAGACATGGTCTGGAGTGCTCCCCAGACCAGGTCTCATATTTTTTCTTTTTAAGTTTAGGGACGTGTTAGATTTTTTATTCCCTTTAATTTACTGTTTTCAGGTGGGGACTCGGGAACTACGGTTCACTGTTTCCCCATTGCGAGAGGTGGCAGGCATCTTGGATGTACTGTTAACCCCCTCTCGCCAACGGTCAGCGCCTGGGGTTGTACCTCATGGGTCCGGGTCCCCCTACCTCCCTGTTAGCCTCACTTTGAGCTTGGCTCGCTGCAGGTGACCATGCTGGCTGAAGACTTCATAGGAAGACTTCATGAGGCAAGTTCTTCTGACTGAGGTGAGTATTTTTCCCCTTTTTTCCCTCACAGGAGCGGACTTTCAACCTCTGGAGACCCCTAGTTTCTGGCCCACTCTTATATATGTGGGCTGTTGGGGCTGGCCAGGAGGGATTCCCTCCTTGCCTTTACAGGGGAATTTTTATTAAATCTGGGGCTGAGCAGTGTGTCTGATGTTTCACTGGCTGCCGACATTAAGCCTCGCCCGCTCCCTCCCCTTCCCTGCAGGCGCATATGCTTTCGCATATGTGCTCGCGGCTGGGAGCGGGCGCCATTAAGGTCGGGGCGTTACTTCATCTCTGCAGCGCGGCTGCCGGCAGTAAGTCCCGCCCGCTCCCTCCCTTTCCCAGCAGGCGCATATGAGGGCCGGGAGCGGCCGTCTTTTAAGGACCGGGCTGTACTTATTTTCATTTCGGCAGTGCGGCTGCCGACAGTAAGTCCTGCCATTAAGATCGGGGCTATATTTTACTTCGGCGGCCAGGTGCGCGTTGACTCCACCCACCCAGAGCCGCCGAAGCCTGCATAAGGGCGCGATCTAAGCCCCAATCAGCGCTGTGCGCGTGCATAGGGGTTTTTGGTTGCAGGGCAATCACAGTGCCCTTGGGTTTAGCATGGCCCCCTCTGACTATTGGTTCAGAGGTTTTCTCATCTCAGCCACAGTTCTCATGGATCACAGCTGCCTTAGGGAACAAAGGTTGTTACGGTCCGGCTGATGAACCACTTGTTCGGCCTACACCACTGCTCCACAGACCCCCCTGCTATTTCTACCCAGGTTGCTCTTCCAGATCCGGTGGATTCGGCTGCCCCTTCAGCCTAGGTTCCCTCCCTCTCCCAGTCTGTGTCCGACTTGGCTCAGGTCTCCCGGTATGTGGTGACTGCCTTGGAGAGGCCCTCCCTACATCGGCCCTCCGGAGGGTCCCGTTTTTCCCCCTATACTGACATTCTTGCAGCGTCATAGGGGTGTTTCATCTCGCTCATCTCCCGAGTCTTTGGGCAGGCACAGGCGCGCCCCTCTCAGGCATCGCCTGCTGCTCCCACTGGTAGCAAGGGCCGCCTCACACGTTCACATTTTCCTGGAGAACTTGTGGATGAAGTTTCCGCACGGATGTCGTTCATGATGCACTCATTAGTTTCGGCCATAAGAGACACCTCCCATCTAGAGGACCCAGGAACTTCGGACGTGGCTCCCACAGTTCCCTTTCATCGTGCCCAACCCCTTCCAGGGCTGTTTTACCTCATTCTCCTGGAGAACTTGTGGATGAGGTTTCTGATTTGGCCTCAGACTCTGAGGACCGCACGGATATGCCTGATGTGGTGTACTCATTGGTTTCGACCATTAGAGACACCTCCCATCTAAAGAACCCAGGAACTTCGGACGTGGCTCCAGAAGTCTCCTTTTTTTTTTTTTGTGCCCGTCCGGCACCCAAGACTTTCAGCTCTCATGCTGAATTTGACGCCCTGCTGGAATCCACCTGGTGGCACCCTGACAAGAAGGTTCAAGCGTGATATCCCTTCACCAAAGACCTCTTTGCTCGGTGGTCCTCCTCTCCAACTGTGGATCCACCGGTCTTCCGCCTTCTAAGGAGACTACCCTGCCGTTGGCTGGTGCGGCTGCCTTCAAGGATCCAGCGGACAAGACAGTGGAGACTTTGGCTCAATTTGCTTTTGGGACAGCAAGTTCCTCATTAGCTCTCCAATTCTCCTTAGCTGGAGATTTTCTGTGTTCTGCTTTCATGCGCGGCCGCTGTGCTGCCTCTGCCACAGGTTACCTGGTAGCCCTCCGTCTATCCATGTCTTAAAGCCTGGAAAGCGGTCACTGCCTTCAAGAAGTGAGGCAATGGGCAGAAAGAGCTCCTTATTGCCTCTGGATAAGGCTCGCAGAACCACTTTCTATCGGAAGTCCTCCTCCTTCTGGTACCAACAAGGGTCCAGCCAGGCGCCTTTACGGGAAGAGGTCTCCTTCTTTCCGGACCAGTCTCTCCCAGAGGTCTGCTAACCGTTACAGCAGTTTTGCTGCCCCATCAGGCACCCGTAGGCCTACCTCGGCCTGAAGGGTCGCCCCCCCACCCGCCAACTTTTCTCGGATGGTGGGTCGCCTCTTACCCTTCCGGGATGCCTGGACCACGCACTCAGGATTTTTTGGTCAGGGATGTGGTAGTCAACGGATACAGGGTCGAACATGCCTCCCTTCCATGGGATTGTTTTTTCTTTCCCGGTCCCCTGTCCCCCTCTCTAGCGAAGGCAGTTTGGGGCACGCTCCAGTTCCCTTTGATCCAGGGGGTTGTCATTGTTCCTTCAAGGGAACGTTTTTCGAGGTTTTTATTCCAACCTCTTTGTGGTCCCCAAGTAAGCGTTTCTGTTCGCCCAATCTTGGTTCTCAATCATCTCACCCAGCATCTTCTGCTTTCCCATTCTGACTGGAGTCTCTCCGTTCGGTGCAGGCGTTCATGGGTCAAGGGGAGTTTTTCTTCCTTGGTGGAAATCAAGGATGCCTGCCTCCACATCCCAATATTTCCCGGTCGTCAGCGGTACCTCCTCCTTGTAGTTCCGGACGGTCTATTCTATTGTGGCTCTCCACTTCGGTCTGGCCACTTCCCTGCGGGCCTTACCAAGGTCCTGGCGCCTGTGATATTCCTTTTTATGGACAAGAATTGTTTCAGGGATTCCTTACTTGGATGACCTCCTGATCAGAGCTCCAACCAGGGCCCAGAATCTGGAGAGTCTTAGTCTCGACCTCCAGACCTTGTCTCTCTTCGGTTGGATGGTCAATCGGGACAAGTCCAACCTCTCTTCTGGGGCTCCAGTTTGACGTGGCCTCTGGCCACTTTCGATTCCGCCGGTTAATCGGCTGACTCTTTTCAGGAGTCGGATGACTTCGGCACCCTGCTCCATGCAAAAGCAAATGGAAACTGGATGTCCTGGGTCGGTTGATGCCGTGGAGCCGTGGAGGCCGTTCCATTCACCCAGTTTCATCACCTACCTCTTCAACTGGTGAATCTCTTCCGGTGGGACAGGTCTCCATTGCTCTCGACCGCAAGATCGTTCTATCTTAACAGTCTTGTCGGTCCCTTCTATGGTGGTTTTGTTTTCCCCTGCTTCTTCAGGGGCGCTCCTTCCTGCCAGTCTGTCGGGCTGGGGAGGTGTTGGTCCCTCAAGAAGCCCTTCTTCCCATCAACATGTTGGGACTAAGGCATTTGTATCTTTGCTTGCTTCTTTGGGAAATTCCCTTTTGGGCGGAACTCAAGTTTCTGTCTGTCTGTCTCAGCGATTTTTCATTCCGGGCATTCTCAACTGGGAAGTAGTCTCTCAGCCAGTCCTCAGCCGACCAAGGCAAGTGGTCCCTACATTCGCAGGAGTGCAGTGACCTGCAACCTCTGGGGCGCTCCAGGCATGGACCTCTGTGCGTCCCGCCACAACCAAAGCATTCCGCTCTCTTGGTCGTGCTTTGCCCTACCTTATCTGTTTCTTGGTTGGGCTTTGCCCTGCCTTATGTTTCCTCCCCTTCCTCTCATTCCCAGTGTCCTGAGGAAACTCAGCAGAGGGCGCTCCCGCCATTCTCGTGTTCCAGACTGGCCCCGGCGGGCATGGTACGTCTTCGTGGTCAGGCAGGCCCCTGCGCCCTCCCTCTCGTCCAGACCCCCTATCTCAGGTCCATCTGTGCCACCCCAATTTACCATCTCTGCTTTTGACGGTGTGGCGGTTGAGACAGCGGTTCGGAGCACCGCGGCTTCTCTTCCCAAGTGGTTCGCACCATGCTGAGGGCTCCCAAGCCTGCCTCTGCAAAGATTAGCCACCATTCCTGGCGGTCTTATTTGCTTTGGTGTGAGCCTCAGCCTTTTTTTTTTTTTTTTTTTTTTTCCTCAGGTTGTGGTTTTCCTTT